>NW_005871066.1:9825811-9851559 GCF_000147115.1 Myotis lucifugus | reverse complement strand
AAGGGAGTAGGATAGAGAGATAGAAACATCAATGATGAGAGAGCATCATTGATTGGCTGTCTCCTGCACGCCCCACACTGGGGATCGAGCCCGCAACCTGGGCATGTGACTGACCAGGAATTGAATTGTGACCTCCTGGTTCATAGGCTGACTCTCAACCATGGAGCCACGCCAGCTGGGCTGTTCTTCTTCTTTTTTTTTTTTAAATGAGCTGAGATAAAATTAACATAAAGTTTATCATTTTAGCCTTTATAAAGTGTATAATTCTGTGGTTTCTAATATAGTCACAAGGTTGTGAAACTGTCACCACTATCTAATTCCAGAACAATTCCATTACCCCCAAAAGAAACCTTATACTTATTAACCCCATTCCCTCTCCCTGCAGCCTCTGGAAAACATTAGTCTACTTTCTGTCTTTATTGATTTATCTATTTTGGACATTTCATATGAAATATAATCATATAACATGAGACCTTTTATATCCAACTTCTTTTACTACTTAGTATAATGTTTTTTAAGATTCATCCATGTGGTAGTATGTATCCATACTTCATTCCTTTTTTTGGCAGAATCATATTCTGTTGCCTGTTCTTGAATATACAACAGACATGTATTTCTGAATCCCACTAGCACAGCAGAAAGCAAGAGCTGTATTCAGTTCTTGTTGGTCTGGGTGCTCCTGGAGAACGGCTGAAATGGAGTTGACAATATCTTCACAAAATTGTTCAGTTTTAACTTTGATGACCCTGGATCAAGCTTTTTGGTTGTAAACTCATAGCCAATACTGTGAATAAGTTGGCAATACCCAAATCTCACTTTTAAATGCCAACTTAAGCAGCATGTTGCACAAAAGGCCTTTATTAACAAAGCCAGGGAAATACTGGCTCAGGCTCAGAAAGGAGGCTGGGAGGGAGAGGCAGGAAAAGAAACAAATCATTCTGAACGAAGCTATTCCTGCTTGGGATCCTGTTAAAATTACGAGGTGACTTTGGAGAGCTGCATGAAGCTGAAAAGAAATGCGGCTTATCCCCAGGACTGGCCGACTCAGAAACAGTGAAATCCTCGCATGGCAGAGCGGATTTATCCTGTGCAACAGTGTTCAGGGGAAAGGCCAATCTGCCCGGCTCCACATCCATTAAGCAAACCAAGGGTATAGCCTGCATCTGTAAGATAGGTGCTATGGGCTGTCCAAAGGCCAGCATTTAGGTGTCTAATGTAGTTTCTTACTATCAGCAGATGATAAAGGCAACAAAGGTCTGAAGACAGATCAGCCTTGTGATTAAGTGTGACACCTGGTGGCTGACCAAGAAGAAAATAAATACCTTCACTCTTCAAATATCCAAAAATTTCACATCATATAGTAACGCAATATAAATGAATGAGGTGCCTTTTTTTTTGACTTTCAAATTAGCAAATGACTTTTTAAAAAGTCATAACGCATGCTTGGTCTAAAGAACCAATGTGGAGAATTCTGGAAAAGCAGAATAAAGATAGGTACCACCTTTCTACCCAGCAATTAGGATTTCCTATTGAAAACCTAAAACCTAGAATTTCACATTCCCTTTAAATCAGTAATTCCACTGCCCTAGCCAGTGTGGCTCAGATGGTAGAGTGTAGTCCCATGCACCTACAAGTCACTAGTTTGATTCCTGGTCAGGGAACATGCCTGGGGTTTCAGACTTGATCCCCAGTTGGGAGCGTGCAGGAGGCCGCAGATTGATGTTTCTCTCATCAATATTTCTCCCCCTCTCTCCCTCAAATCAATTAACATAAAAAACATTTTAAAAAAATCAGTAATTCGGGGGGGGGGGCAGGAGTGGGCTGGAAGAGGTTAATAGGGGAAAAAGGAGGACCTATGTAATCCTTTCAACAATAAAGATTAAAAGAAAAAAAATTGGTAATTCCACTGCTAAGTTTATCTTAATGAAGTTATTACAGATGTGTGCCAAAATTCAGCTACCAATATGTCTGTCATGGAATTGCTTATGATAGCAAGAAATGGGAAACAATGTAAACATTCAGAAACAAAGTAATCGTTCATAAATTAGGATGTATCCATATATTTAAATATCTTTTGCTATATAATATAATGTTGTTGTTGTTGTTATTTTTAAATATTTTTTTATTGAATTTTTACAGAGAGGAAGGAAGAGGGATAAAGAGTTAGAAACATCTATCAGCTGCCTCCTGCACCCCCCCCACTAGGGATGTGCCCACAACCAAGGTACATGCCCTTGACTGGAATCGAACCTGGGACTCTTCAGTCCGCAGGCCAAAGCTCTATCCACTGAGCCAAACCGGTTAGGGCTATAATGTTTTTATTAACAGAGAAAGAGATGCATCATTTATTATTCACAAGAAAGGGACATACTTGATATAAATATTTTGGCTTATGAGAGAAAATATGCCAAGCTATGAACAAAGCAATCTCTGAGGGAGTACAATTATGGCAGAACTTTCATTTCCACCTGATTTCTTCTGTGTTGAAAACAAAACTAACCAACTTAAATTTTAATTCAGGTGAAAAATTCACAGAGCCAGCCAGAAAGAACAGGACTTGACTATCACAATACTTTAGATAACAAAGAGAAGGCAACAACCCCGTGTTCCACATCCACAGAGTCTGGGAACCTGAGCTCTCAAGCCCCTGTTGCTCACCCACTCTTCAGAGTTCCTGGCCAGCCCTGGCCCCATTTCCTACAGAGGCTGTTTCAAATCTTCACACTTTTCTCAAGTTCCCTTCCCCACTCCTGCCCTGTTCACTCTCAACAGATGACCACATTCCATGCGTCACAGGAGGAAAAAGATTAGGAAGGAAAGTAGGAGCACCACCATTTCAAGTGTTTCCTCCTGCTCTCTCTCAAACATATCACATCTGCACACACCACTGTCATGGAGAGAATGTGCTCTCACTCTGCTTTACTGCCACAGCACACCACTGTCCCCAGGTCAGGGGGAAAAAAGGACTGGAGAATCCATTATGATGCAACCAGGAGCTCAACCCCTGGTTCTAGTGAATCAGAAAAGTGATGGGAAAGAAGCCAAGTTTTGGGGTAAAGAGGAGATGCCACGTCAAATTCATTATGAAAAGATAAGGGAATTACAAGTAAATATAAGTATTTATTTTAAGTGGGGACAGCCAGCACAGATGTCTTATTTTTAATTCCATATAATAAAAGCTCAGCCACCGAACGGCGGAACAACCAGAATGACTGGTCAACCAGTCGCTATGACCCACACTAACCACCAGGGGGCAGATGCTCAATGCAGGAGCTGCCCCCTGGTGGTCAGTGTGCTCCCATAGTGGGAGTGCTGCTGGGCTGACCGGGATGAGTGGCGCTCCCACAGCGGGAGCAACCGCTCAGAGGGCGGGTCCACAGCCGCTCGGCTGACCAGGATGAGCGGGCCAATCCATACAGGCCACGCCCCACCAGTGCATGAATCCCGTGCACCGGGCCTCCTCTAGTTACAGTATAACTAACATAAGGTAAAGTATACATATTAAAAATGTACAAGTTTTAATATGTGAATAAACTCATGAAACCATCACCACATTCAAGGTAATGAACATGTATGTACATCACCCCCAAGTTTCCTCCTGCCCGTTTATCTATTCCTCCCAGCATTCCTCACCTCAGGGGTGCACTCAGATGAAAGCCTTTACCTTCGCTGAACTGACTGGGTTCAGACTACTGTTCTCCCTCCTCAGGATGTGGCAATACCTCCAAGATCTCCAGTTTCAGCTCTATTGCTTTGCCCACAACTCATAATCCTGCCTCTAAACACAACTTCCTCTGTGTAGATCAAGTCCAACATCCTGAATATGACCTGTAGGGCCCTTCAAATCTGGATCCTGCCTACCCCCAAGCCTATTTCTTGCTGTGCTCCCACACAACTAAAGTACGTGCCAGGTGCCAAATGTGCTATGTTCCCAATTCCATCCCAGTGTCTTTTCACAAGCTGTTTCCTTAGTTTGGAACACATAACCCTAGACCTGCCCCAGCCCCAGGAAACTCCTACTCATCCTTCTAGACCAGTGGTTCTCATCCAGGGGCAATTTTGCCCTTCACGGAAAAATGGCCATGTCTGGAGACATTTTTGCTTGTCAAAGTCAGGTGGCAGGGGGAATGCTACTGATATCTAGTGGGTAGACAGCAGCCAGGGCTGCTGCTAAATGTCCTACAATGTACAGGATGACCCGCAACAGAATTATCTAGCCCAAAATGTCAACAGTAAAGAGAATGAGAAGCCCTGATCTAGATTAAAACTCTAGTATCCCATTTTCTGAGAAAACCTTCCCTGGCTGTCCCCCAACAATGAGTCCCTGGCTTTGCTGTCAGATCTACCCTAATACCACCAATATACTTCTATTTCAGCATTAATCTCACTGTGTGACGGGTTCTGATTTACTGGTCTGCTCTACTAAATAACTGCTTCAGAAGCAGAGGCCATCTTTTTCATCTGTATATCTGCAGTGCGTCACAAAAGTGCTCATTCACTGTTTTGTAATAAAATTTTAAGTAACTTATCCTATATAGTAAAAGGCTAATATGCAAATTGACCAAATGGTGGAACGACTGGGTGCTATGACACAATGACCACCAGGGGGCAGGTGCTCAACACAGGAGCTGCCCCCTGGTGGTCAGTGTACTCCCACAGGGGGAGCGCCACTCAGCCAGAAGCTGGGCTCACGGCTGGCGAGCACAGTGGCGGTGGCGGGAGCCTCTCCCACCTCCACGGCAGCGCTAAGGATGTCTAACTGCCGGCTTAGGCAGTCGGACACCCCCCAAGGGCTCCCGGACTGAGAGAGGGCGCAGGCCAGGCTGAGGGACAACCCCCTGAGTGCACAAATTTCGAGCACCGAGCCTCTAGTTTTTAATAATGAATGAACAAGAGAAAGAGAGAAAGAGAAAGATGCACTATCCTCATGGCTCTACCACAAAAATCCCTAAAAATCACACAAATAATACCTGTGTCCTCTAAAAACTTTGGGAAATACAGATAAGCAAGCAAGAAAAGTAATAGAAAAATAACTTTTGAATAAGTAGAGACACCATCTAAAGACTGAAGAGAGACACCCCACAAAGCAAATTTGAGGCTTCTGAAAGGTGGTGCTAGGGTTTTGCAATGTGAACCCCAATATGTGCTCTCCACTTACTTGAGAACAGCAATCTCTTGAACTGTAATGGCCCTTTTATCTTTGGTTCCCATGTAGGAGAATATGTTTGGCTTGACTCTGGAAAGACAAAAACAAGACCATCTGAAGTAGTATACCAGTAAGAAATCATGTTTTTCATAACTTAAGATTCAAAATATACTTAAAATCATAATAGATTAAGAGAATAAGGAGAGACAATTTAAAAACATACCCAGGAAAACGTAGTATGCAACATGAGAAAGTAAATGATGCCTGAACAACTCCCTAGCAGTGCCTGACTTAAAATGTTTGTGGCGCTAAATAAGTTTAAAGACTTAGCTGGCCAGTAACAAGCAAAGAAATAATGCACTTCCTATTAATCATATGTAATGCATTACACTGCATGGCTGTGAAGGTAAAGAAATACTCATTCTAGATATACTAGTATAATGTGCCACTTTGAAAACTTTGTATCTTCAATTTTAAAAAAGTTAGTAATGATGTGAACTTTCTGAATAGACATGCTATTTCTTTGTATTAAAAAGCCAAATGCTAAAGCTGGGATCTGAACAGTTTTGCAATGAAGCTACAGGTAAGCTAGTTTACTAAGACGTATGTTATACAAACGGCTCCACACTAACCGGAGAAAAACAGGAAGAATTTCTAGAACTCTGAGCAATCCTCAGCCCAGATCTCAGAGGAAGTCCCTCCACACCGTCTACCCTCCCCCTGTGGTGCCTTGTCTATTCTCCCAGGCTCAGGTGCAGACAAGGCACCACAGTACAGACAGCTAGCAACCAAAGTGAAATAAAACGTTACTTGACAGAGTACTGTGTCCTGGGCTGAGCGGGTTCCCCCCAGATTCCTATGATGCAGCCCTGCCTCCAGGTATTTCTAAATGCATTTGAAGACAGAACCTTTAAAGATGTGATTAAGTTAAAATGAGGCCATAGGGTGGGCCCTCATCCAATCTGACTGGCGTCCTAGTAAGAGGAGGAAATTTGGACACACACTGAGACTCCGGGGACACGACGACACAGGAAAGGCCATGTGGGGACACAGAAAGGTGGCCGCCTGCCAAGGAGAAAAAAACCAAACCTATACCACCTTGACCGAAACTTCCTGCCTCCAGAATGGTGAGAAAATTCATCTAAGTCTGTGGTATTTTGTTATGGCAGCCACAACAAGTTAACACACTACGCACCTTGTTTAAACTGGGTTAAATATGTATTAGAAAGCAAATTTGTATTGCAAAGGGATTTGCTGTGGTGCCTGTACCCATTTCTTAAAAAATAAAATAAAAATCCTTCAGCACCTGGCCCATCTCTGCTGTATCTGCGTTCCTATGAGGAAATCCGTCTCAGGCTTTCAATCTCCGTAGTTTAGTGAAAAAAACCTCTGCAGCCCCATCAAAGTGTAGGCTTCAGGGAAGAAAGTTAACCCTTATGTTCAGCTGAGCAGAGTGGTTACTCTCTACTACATGTGAACTAGTTAGAAAATTTTCATCTTGAATCATTGGCAATATGCAGGGAGATTAAAAAAAAATTAATTCACTTACTGTGTAAGGAAACTGTAATTGGGAGGCATATCTGCTATCTGCTTGCCTATTTTCCCATTCCTTTTTTTTTTTTAAATATATAATTTTATTGATTTCAGAGAGGAAAGGGAGAGGGAGAGAGAGTTAGAAACATCAATGATGAAAGAGAATCATTGATCGGCTGCCTCCTGCACGCCCCCTACTAGGGATCAAGCTTGCAACCTAGGCATGTGCCTTTGGCTGGAATCGAACCTGGGACCCTTCAGTCCGCAGGCCGACACTCTACTCACTGAGCCAAACCGGCTAGGGCTCCCACTCCTTTCTTATTAGCATGGAAAGAAGAAAATAAATGTCCATGTTTTGATTTTGTATAGGCACAAGAACAAGATACGAACCTTAAGTATTTGGACAGTACATTAATAGCATCCATGGTGTCTTTGTTCTCCTTGTACAGTACAAAGTGGCAGTAGCTTCCCCTAGATTTTGGCCAAGAATGCTTTCTTGGATCTTAAAAACAAAAGAATTAAATGTTATAGACACTGCAATAAAAGTCATCTGAGTTTTTTCCTTCTGAAACCCTACAAGTTCATTGTCTGCTGGAGAACATGAGTGAGAAATCGGATCTAGCCTGACAAGAAGTGCAGGTTAAGTGGTTACAGCTGTGTGGACTCTCAGTCTTAAGCTTTTTGTGACTGGATACTAACGTTATCTGTTCATATTTAAAATCAAAAGCTGAATGCAGGTGGTGTGACAGGCGACTAAGACTAACCAACAATCTTCACACAGCAGTTACTTTAAAGCACATGTATGACAGGTGGGCCGACGGGCTCTCTGGAACGCATGCAGTCCAGAGGGAATCCCGTCACGTCGAATTCCACAGTCTTGCTTCTCATCCCCGGGTGTGCACACATACAGGCTGGACGCCTTAGACGGGATGGGGATGACACTTGTAAGGAGTTGCCTTAATGACACATTTAGATTTTCCAAAGGCCACTTCCATCACAAAATAGCTAAAACTGGATGGGTTACACAGAGAGAGCAGCTGGCATTCAAGACCTAATTGCCATTCTTGGGGAAAAGGAAATGTTAAAAATTAAGCCAGGTTAACTGTTAACTTTTGAGCTACTGTTACTTCGCTTGCTTCAGCTTTTTGGAAATAAACATTTCAAGACTTTGGAGAACCTAATTTTTAACACTTCTTTTTATATAACATTTTAATTATCCTATAATATAGGCACATGTTTAAACAATATTAAGATTTAGACGTAAGCTGCCCAAAGGGTATTTCAAAAAATCAACACTTTGGGAAAAAATACGTAAATCACAACTGCATTTCCCAGACATACAAGAATATCCGTGAGTCTCAGGCGACACACAGCTGCAGTTGTTAATTGAACACATCTAATTTACTCAATGTCTGACACTCTATGAAAGAAAAACTGTGGAAAATATTTCACACAATCCCTAGAAAAGAGTCTGCTTTTAAAAAATGTTCCTTTGTCTTTGTCCCTACAATAATCTGTTAGCGTGAATTCACGCATCCATCTTCAGAAACCTAAGAAACTTCCAGCACTAAAGCCAAAATGTAAAGATCAAAAGAATCAATAAACCATCTGGGAAAACTGCCAGAGCACGAATGCTTAGTGAATTGCTTTTCCTTTCTGGTAAATACGAATGTGAGGCTTCTCTGCCTTGAACAGAAAAGTATTGCAAATATTTCTTTGGCTCTTGGTGGGAATTCCTCACAACTCATCCTGAGAAAATTGTGAATGGGAATATTATTTTGGTTTTCCTTCCAGATCACTACAGTTAAGCAAAGTTGTCTACACTCGGCACTTGTGACAAAAACCATTGGCATTTCATTTTATCTACATGAAACGCCAACCGCTCTTACCTGCTGCAGTTCTGACCTCTGTCCAAATGCACAGCATAAAGAGCACAAGAGAGCAACGTTTAATTTATAATAAATAAAACTAAAGTGCTTTAGAGGTGAACATGCAAATGATCGCATGGAAAGTTTCTACCAAGGACTTCGACAGCACCTGGTAGAATGTGGTGGGTTAACAGCCATGTAGACATTAACAATGGAATGTCGCAGAGGCAAACAGTGAACAAGCAGAAAAGTCACCTACAGGTACAAGCCTCCCTGTCTCAATCCCCTCACAATGGCGTGTCAGCTCATCCTCAAAGCTGCACTGTCTCTACCCACCACACGTAGCAAAAGGTTTAAGACTGGATGCAAGGCCCTGGCCGGGGAGCTCAATTGGTTACAGTGTCAGCCTGTTGTGCCAAGGTTGTGGGTTCGATTCCCAGTCAGGGCACATACAACAATCAAACAATGAATGCATAAATAAGTGGAACAAAAAATTGATGTTTCTTTCTCTTTCTCTGCTTCCTTTCTGTCTCTAAAATCAATTGGAAAAAAAAAAAAAAAAAGCTCTAGCTGGTTTGGCTCAGTGGATAGAGGGTTGGCCTGCGGATTGAAGGGTCCCGGGTTTGATTCCGGGTAAGGGCACATGCCCAGGTTACAGGCTTGATCCCCAGTGGGGGGTGTGCAAGAGGCGGCTGATCAGTGATTCTCTCTCATCATTGATTTTTCTGTCTCACCCTCTCCCTTCCTCTCTGAAATCAATAAAAATATACTGGAAAAAAAAAAGACGAAGAAGACTGTATGCAAAATGCTTTCCCACTTAGAGGTTTGTGTTCTTAAATATGGGAGGACATGTACCAATATGCTCTTTGTGATTAACTTTTGGTGATGAGACTGCAAGTAATTATTGTTTTGCTTTGTGTTTTATGAGTTTCCTGTAGTGAGTTACAAATATTTTTTTATTTGAAAAAATGAGAAATTATTATGGAAAACAGTTTTTAAGCCAATAGATTCAAAGAGATTTAAGAGATCCATTGAATGCAATGTTCTTACCTTGTTCATATCATTATTTGAACAAGTCATCTGTATGTAAAAGACACTTCTGAGATAACCAGGGAAAAACTGAACATGCACTGGGTATTAGATATTAAGAACTTGTGGATTTTTTTGGATATGATAATGGTTTTATGGTTTTAGTCCTTATCTGTTAGATACATACTGAAGTATTTATGAGTGAACTGAAGTACTATGCAGAATTTCCTTTAAAAGACTCCAACGAGAAAAAAAATAGTTGGAGGAATAGATCAAACAAAGTGAACAGAATGTTAATAATCATGAAGACGGGTTGATGGGTACAATGGGGGGTAATATAACTACCTCCTTCATTTATGTGCATATCTGATACTGTCCCATACTAAAAAGTTAAAAATATATTTGGTGGGGAAAAGTTGAACGAAGCGAGGCTACGATATTCCTTTAACTACCCCTTCAGTAGTACATTCACAGTAAACCAAAAATGGCAAAAAATAAATGAAGCCAGTAGACTAAAAAACTAAATGCTATAATACCTTAAGACAGTGGTTCTCAACCTTGGCTGCACATTAGAATCCCCTGGGGCTTTTTTTTAAAATCCCTTTTTTGGGCCTCATCCCCCCCGGAAATTCTGTTTCTTTGTTATGGGGTGGGGCCCCAACATTAGTAACAAAGAAACAGAATTTCCGGAGGATGAGGCCCAGAAATCAGGATTTTAAAAAGATTCCCAGGTGATTCTAATGTGCAGCCAAGGTTGAGAACCACTGCCGTAAGAGAAACCATGACAACTGAATATGAGTTTTGGCTCACAACCATGCATCTTTATTTTGTTTTGTTAATCCCCACCTGAGGATATTTTTCCCCATTGCTTTTCAGAGAGTGGAAGAGCGGGAGGGAGGGGGAGAGAGAGAAACATGCATGTGAGAGAGACACATCCACTGATTGCCTCCCACACTCGCCCCAACGGGGGTGGGGTGGGGAGGAGCAAACTCGCCAGGAATGTGCCCTTGACGGGGAATCGAACCCGAGACCTTTGGTGCATAGGCTGACACTCTAACCACTGAGCACAATGGCCAGGATGAGCATGCATCTTTTATTAGCAAATCCAAGCACTGAGCATGCATACAATTACCTCCTCTGCAAATACCAGATGCAAAGATTCTTTTTCTAAGTGCACTCGGTATACAAAATAGTAAGCATATGCATTGATTAACAGAAAATCTATGAATATCAACTTATTTCTGGATAGTTTAACTTTGTAAAACCCCAAATCCTTAGAATGCTACGTAGCACATGTATGGCTTTACAACTTAAGTGAATCTAAAATAACTTTCAGAATTTTTCAGACATTCTAATTTAAAATGTTAATGCAAAGAAGCCTCAGGCTGAGAAAACAGGAAGCGGCCTTCTGATATGGCAGCCCCAGTCTAGTAGAAACAGAAACCAAACAAAAGAAATGTTCAGGAAGATTCATGAACCCTGGACAGAGACCCTCATGAATAAGGAAGAAAAAAAATGTTTGTGGCTCAAGAAAGATGACAGGACGGGGTAGCATGCAGAACATTCTTTCCTTCTTATTCAAGGCCATGTCCAGTGCTGCACCCCTGCACGCCAACCTTCCAGCTTCCTCAGGGATCCTGCTCCATCATCACTCTCCGGCCGGAATTTTCACCCTCCCTCGGCACTGGCTCTTCCTTCCGTCTATCAACATGGTCAGGGCTCTTCCCCTTTAAAAGTCCACCCTATGTCTCCCTCTCCTTAACCATGTTCCTTTCCTTTCTCCTCCTTTTGAGAGCTTATTTGAAAAAGCAGTCTGTGTTTACTGCCTTCCTCCTCAACCTACTGTGTAAACTGGTGTCCACCCTTATTCCACTGACACTGCTCTGGCAGGCACCAATGGTTTCCATGTTGCTAAAACCGGGCGGACGTGTTTCAGAGTTCTGTTCTGCTGGACCTATCTGCCCTGTTTCCACTGCTAACCACTCTGGCGACGGGAATGCCCTCTTCCTGTGGGTGCCATCACATGGGACTCTCCCACAGAGTCCCCTTTTCACCCACCTGGCTCTCCCTCCCGAGTCTCTATAGATTCCTAGCTCAGGTATCCGCCAGGGATGGGGAACCTCTACGTACCACCTGGCAGAATTTTGTTTTGTTTTCTTCATTTAAGTCTTTAAAAAGAAGTTCTTCGAGGTATTTGTAATGTACATGATCTATCCCAAAACATAAATCAATTTACCCGGTTAGATGGTTTATTAATAATTACATATTTTCAGAAAAATACTCTATGTAGGCTCTGGTAGGTAAATCCTATGTGCCTTGTCTATCAGACTGGACGTCGAACTTGAAGTCGTGGGTAATTTGTGACGTTTGGGCACCATGATTCAGAATCCACTATGCCTATGCTTTTAGGATGCATGCTCTACTTGAGAAAACAGTAAGAATTTGTATCCGGGTTTGGTAGTAAATGGACTCTAAAAACATGATAAATGTAGATTTGCAATGAAGATTTAAAAGCTAATTAATTCAAATGCTAGGCAAGGTGACCCAGGAGGAGTTGTCATTGGTATCAGGTTCTATTTGCAGGGGCGTGAACAAGTCTCTGGATACCAGCTCTCCCTGCCTTTCCAATGGTGATTACTTTAAGCCACTCCTGTTCTCAGGTGGGGATCTAGACCTGTAAGAGGTGAATGCAGGCTCTCAAGTGCCTGTCTGGGTCCATGAGGAGACAGGAGAGGAGCGCTCATGGAGACTTCTCATCCACCTTCACCAAATGCCACAACACCTCAAGCCTGGGAGGTGCAAGCAGTGATCCAATCTAACCTGCCTTCGTGCTTCTTTTTAAAGTGAAAAACCCATTGTTTTACTGAAGATGTGCAAAGGGAGATGGGGAGGAGTGGTGTACGTCACACAGAGCTCAGCATCTCACTTGGAAATTCTTAAGGGAATTTCTTGGTGGGGGGGGAAAAAAAGAATGGTGGGTGTGGCATAAAGCACAGAAAATGTAGATAGATAAAGAGAGAACCTGAGAGACCTGGTACCACTCACTTGAGACGGAAGGGTGAGAAAACTGCAATGGCCACTTTGGCCTTTAAATGCCCTAACTCCCCTCCTTGAAGATGACAAGCATCAATATCAAGAGGTTTTACCTTTTCTAATTTGCTTCCTCATGACCACACTCAGCAGAACAAGATCCTGACTTTTCTTCTTGCCTTTGCAAGAGGGTGGCTGACCAACATGGACTGCCTCTCTGTCAGGAACATCTCCCTGGTAGCCCTTCTCAACCTGGGTTCCAAGGCATTTGACTGTATGAAGCAAGTCACCTTCTCTTCTCTCCATCTAGAATAGTTACCAGCTACATGCTAATCTTGGGAGGATGGGAAAAAATAGTCACTCACACCATATTCCACTGGGCTGGACTCTCTTGAACAATTCTGGCTGAAGAAAGACTATTGGGTAATATTTTGTACTACTGACTCAGACATCAAAGTTACATACAGTAACCACACCATTAGTTTGTGGAATTGGAAGTAATTAACCACACGTAACCACAAGTAGCTTCGGAACATTTCATCTCACTTTTCTTTTTGGCATCCACTGAGAAGTGGCCTCCAATCTCCTTTTTCTTCTCCCCAACTGCTTGAGGTTTCTCATATCCATACTTACTGATTTCACTATATTATTTTCTCAGGCATAGCTAAACCTAATTTCTGCCCATTTGTCTTATATCCTCTCATTTCACTAGAACCATAGTTAAAAACAATAAAGGTTCCATACATTCACAGCATTAACCTAAGGAAATATGACCAAGCATTAATGCTTTGAGCAGTCTTTTTTTTTTTTTTAATTTGGTCTTGGGGTTTTGCTCTAACAAATATGTAGATTTGCAATGAAGTAACTAGAAATATCTAGAAGTAACTAATAGGGGCCATTACTAATAGAGGAGGAGAGTGAGGAAATAACTTTTTCTTACTGTAATTTTCATTAAAATTTTAACTGCTGATTTGACAAGGAAAAACTATCTACTATTTCTTAAGATTATATACAAGTAGAAATTTTCATGGCTGTAGAAAACACATCCTACTTAATAAAAGGCTAAGATTCAAAGAGACCGAACGGCATAACGACTAGTTGCCATGATGTGCACTGACTACCAGGGGGCAGATGCTCAACTCAGGAGCTGCCCCTTGGTGGTCAGTGCGCTCCCACAGGGGGAGCACACCTCAGCCAGAAGCCCTGTGCCGGGTTCACGCCAGCGGCAGTGGCCAGTGGCGGGAGTCTCTCCCACCTCTGTGGCAGCGCTAAGGACTCCTCGGGGGATGTGCAGGGAGCGGGCCTAAGCCTTCAGTCTGACATCCCCCAAGGGCTCCTAGACTGCGAGAGGGTGCAGGCCGGGCCGAGGGACAACCCCATCCCAGTGCACAACTGTCGTGCACTGGGCCTCTAGTCACAACATAAATATCAGAGATTCACTGAAAACACACCCATTTCAAATGAATGATACACAATAAAGATGGGTGTAGGCAAAGGGGTGCTTTTCTATATATCCAGTGGTTTTTCTTTCTTTTTTTTTTTATTCTGTGGTTTTTCTATGTGAGTGAAGAAGATATAGTTGGAAAGCCAGCAGCTCTTTCAATATAAGAACTTTGCCAAAAATATACTACTAGAATAGGTGACAAGCATTTTCTGTCCATCTGAAAGCTTTCTTCTCTCCATTAAGAACACAGGATGAGCAATAGCCTTTCATTTTCTTCTTGAATTGCCACTCAGACCACTCTGCTCTTCAGGGGACAGATCATTCCTAAGACACTCTCTCAGGCACCACTGTAATTTCAGCAAATCTTTTCTCACATAAACGACCTAACGCCCCCTATCAGACAGATATTTTATAGGACGGCTTCAGCATCTGAAATAATATTACCCACCCTCTTTGAAGAAGTGACATGATCAATATCCTCCTTTGAACAACAGCAAAGTAGAGGAGGCACAGATCTGCCTCTGGGGCTCACCAGGCAGGAGAAATGCCAGGTCACTCACACACTTACTTGCCAGAGCCTTCTTCCCAGCTGCATGGTAGGCTACAATATATTTCTTCCCCTCTCTATCCTCTGTTTTTGTCTCTAATCCTGGAAACAGAGACTTAATTGCTTGATGGATGACAGTTCTTTTCTCTTTGGTGTCCTCAACAACCTATTAAAAACATAATGATATTACAAATTTAACACACCTTAAATAGAGAAATCATACTGATGAGTGAGTAAAAACACTATTTATCTTATTAACTATGTGAAATAACAGAAGTACATGGGTGTGATTTCAGGAATCTTTTAGAGCCTCACAATATGCAAGCGCAATGAGCCTGTTAACGGAGCATGTCCATATACCAGGCACTGTGCCAAGCACTTCGCAGACGCTCCCTCAGGGACTCTGCTGGACAAGCACTTCAGGGCTCACAGACAGAAATGCAGGGATGTCAGAAACTCCCTCCCTCAAACAGTCCAATCTACAACTGCCTCACAATGAATTCTATACCGACTCATTTTATAATGATGTGCTAGTACATCTGTTCACAATAAAAAAAAAATCAACATCAAGAAAATGTAAACTTATTAGTTACATAACCGTTTTTCAATTTTTGAATGGGTCTCACATTAAGAAATACATTTCACATCTGGATTCAACAGTTGGAAGGATGTATGTGTACATATCTTATTAACAACTTAAAAAATTTTAAGAAACAATACTTACCCTTACTATGTACAATACACTATAACTTTCTACTTTATTTTATTGCATTAAAAAAAGTTAAGATCCACTGAATTGGGTTTATGACCCACTAGTGGACTGCAACCTGCAAGCTAAAAAACACTGAGCTACTACTGCTAGCTAAACTTAATGTTTTAGCAAAATGTAAAAGAAAAACTACATTATAATTATAGACAAGTGACATGTGCATACAGAAAAGTGAGTCTAGATCTAGAATTTACTGAAAGCAGTGCATTGGAATCATGATTTGTGTGTATGAGTGAAAACATACTTAGATCTCAAAAATTCAGAAAGTGTGCTTTCCTTGGTTTACAGACAAAGACACCTGCCCATGGTTTATGCTATCTAAAAGTAAAAAATTTCAGTAGATAACTACATAATAAAAAAATTTCAGCATAACTACAGTTTGTAAGATGGTAAGTCTTGCCACCTAGGTAGGTATATCATGAGGCTAAGAGACTCCACTGCATTACATAAGTAAGGGAAAGCTGGACCATCCTCCTAGAGGATTCTCAGAACGAATTCTTAGAGATTTTCTCCCTGACATTTTGTCTATAAGGAAATTCAGTAACTGAAGATGTCTAAAGATCACACACTTTGGGGAAG
This sequence comes from Myotis lucifugus, assembly GCF_000147115.1. NCBI lineage: Eukaryota > Metazoa > Chordata > Mammalia > Chiroptera > Vespertilionidae > Myotis > Myotis lucifugus. The sequence continues at coordinate 9,835,614 of NW_005871066.1, read as the reverse complement.
TTTTATTGGTTGGAACAGAAGTAGATGAGGGTTGGAGACACACAGTGATTTCTGAAAAATTATAAATTCTTACTAATTAGGGGTGATGGAAGGGGGATTCTCAAATACCCCCAGATCCACAGGTTGTTAAAATATGCTACAAAATGAACTGAACATAAAATTCTAAAAATCTCATGCTACAACACGTAAAATTTTGTAACACATCACCCTGCAAAAGGATCACCCAGAGCTGCTCTGTCCCATACAGTAGCCGCCAGCCACATGTGACAACTGAGCACCTGAAGTGTGGCTCGTCTAAACTTAGACGTGCTATCAATTTAACAAAGGATGTCAAGGACTTAGTAGGAAAAACACTGTAAAACATCTCAGTAATTTAATTCCCGGGGTAGCACTAACAGAGCAGAATAAAATGTCCATAACAAAAGCTTCTTTTAAAGAAGGGATTTACTGTTCTATGTAGTGGCTGAGCTCTCCTTTTCTTGAATAGAAGTAGACTTAGGCTGAGCAGAGAAATGCTCCCTTACTTCCTCCCCGCAAATCCTTTCCCTCCCAGAACCCTATCTGAGACCAAGAGGCTGCTGGCACGGGAGGGAGGGCCAGGCCACACCTCTGACTGCCAGGCTGATCAGTATGATATAATAGTCACTATCAGGTACAAAACAGATTTCTTTGCTGATTTATGGTCATCTGAAACATTTTTTTAAAAAAAAAACACCTTTTTGGCCATGGTTTATGTTGGATAGTGGTATCTGTTACTGACAAAAACATTTTTTAGTGTACATAATGCCCTTTTAGATCACACAGGACATCATCCTTTTGTTAACTACTATAATTTTTCCAACAGACACTTAACATCTACCCCCCAAAAAGCAATGAAAACCCTATACAACCTTTTCATATGTTTCTGTAATACTTACCTCAATGGCAACACTGGTTTCCTTATTTTTAAAAAGCTGAAGCTCTTCTAAACGCTGCTTTTCTTCAGCTGTCAAAACTGTAAATACATCTTCTGAAGGATCCTTTTAAATAACCACAAAAACTCCCAATGAGTCACACACAGAATTCAAGGCTGTTAGAGCTCTATATTTCTTTGATCTCTAAAAAATGCTACTTTTATACAGAAGGTGACTTTTGCTAGAGAGCTGGCTCCTACCTCCTCATCCACCGGGATGGACAAGTCATCCAAATGGCTGATGCGCCCATCTTTTCCTATTTCGTGAACAACGAAGTCAGAGTATCTGACGAAAAGAAAACACAAACTTTCAGAGCATTAACATTTTCTTTCCTGTTAATTTTAGGAAAAAGTTTATCAACAGTAAGCCTTACAAACTCAATGTAGAAAAATATGTTGTTTCTATATGCTAACAATAAACTATCAGAAAAAAGAAAAAAGAAAAGAATAAAATTCCTAGGAATACACTTAACATAGGAGGTGAAAGACCTGTACACTGAAAACTACAAGACATTGTTAAAAGAAATTGAAAACAAAAAGAAATGAAAAGATATCCCATGTTTACTGATTGAAGAAATTAACATTGTTAAAATGTCCAAATTGCTTAAAGCAATCTACAGATTCAATGCAATCCCCAACAAAAGCCCGAAGGCATTTTTCACAGAAATAGAGCAAAAAATCCTAAAATTTGGGAGAAACCACCAAAAAACCCCTAAATAGTCAAAGTAATCCTGAGAGAAAAGAACAAAGCCAGAGGTATCACATTCCCTGATTTCAAACTATACTACAAAGCTACAGTAATCAAAACAGTACAGTATTGCCCAGCTAGTGCTCAGTTGGTTGAGCACAGTCCCATGAACCAGGAAGTTGAGGTTCAATTCCTGGTCAGGGCTCATGCCTGGGTTGCGGGCTTGATCTCCAGTAGGGGGCATACAGGAGGCAGCTGATGGATATTTCTCATCAATGTTTCTATTTCTCTCTCTCCCTTCCTCTCTCTGAAATCAATTTTAAAAAAATGTAAATAAATAAATAAAACAAAACCCTTTAAAAACACACTGTGCAATATCGGCATAAAAACAGATCAATGGAACAGAATCGAGAGCCCAGAAATAAACCCATACTTTGTAGACAACTAAATTATGACAAAGGAGCCAAGAATATACAATGGAGAAAGAAAAGTCTCTTCAATAAATGGTGCTGGGTGCCCTAGCTGGTTTGGCTCAATGGATAGAGCATCAGTCTGTGGACTGAAGAGTCCTAGGTTTGATTCCGGTCAAGGGCACATGCCTGGATTGCGGGCTTGATCCCCAGTGTGGGGCGTGCAGGAGGCAGCCGATCAATGATTATCTCTCATCATTGATGTTTCTATCTCCCTCTCCCTCTCTCTTCCTCTCTGAAATCAATAAAAAAATACATTTAAATAAATAAAAACTGGACAGCCATATGCAAGGGAATAAAACTAGACCACTATCTTATACCATATAAAAACATAAACTCAAAATGGATGTTTCTATCTCTCTCTCTCTCCCTCTATGAAATCAATATATATATATATATATGCACACACACACACACACACACACACACATACACAAAGGCATGAGAAAGAAAACCACAAATAAACAAATGGGACAGCAAACTCAAAAGTTCTGCACAGCAAAAGAAACTATCAACAAAACAAAAAGGCAACCAACCAAATGGGAGCTGATATTTGCAAATAATATGTTCAATAAGGGGTTAATGTCCAAAATATATAAAGAACTCATACAACTCAACAACAACAACAACAAAAAACAATCCAATTCATAAATGGGCAGAGGGTCTGAATAGACATTTTTCCAAGGAAGACATACAGATGGCCATCAGGTATATGAAGATGTTCAACTTCACTAATTATTAGGGAAATGCAAATAAAAACCATAATGAGGTATCACTTCACATGTGTTAGAATGGCCATTATAAAAAACACAAGAAATAACATGTGCTGGAGAGGATGTGGAGAAATAGCAACACTTGTGCACTGTTATTGGAACTGTAAATTGGTACAACCTCTATGGAAAGCAGTATGCAGGTCCCTCAAAAAATTAAGAATACAACTACTATATGATCCAGCAATTCCTCTTCTGGCTATTTATCTGAAGAATAAGAAAACACTAATTCAGAGATATATGTGCCCCATGTTCATTGCAGTATTATTTATAGTTCTCAAGACATGGAAACAACCTAAGTGTTCATCAATGAATGAGTGCACAAAAAGAAAATGTGGTATATACAGGGTGTCTAAAAAAATGTATACACACTTTGAATGGTTATAAAATCAGTGTTTCTTAACATACACTTCAAAAAAAATTTTTTTTAAATATATTTTATTGATTTTTTACAGAGAGGAAGGGAGAGGGATAGAGAGTCAGAAACATTGATGAGAGAGAAACATCGATCAGCTGCCTCCTGCACATCCCCCACCGGGGATGTGCCCGCAACCCAGGTACATACCCTTGACCGGAATCGAACCTGGGACCTTTCAGTCCGCAGGCCGATGCTCTATCCACTGAGCCAAACCGGTTTTGGCAACACTTCAAAATAAAGTGAATAATCAGCTAGTACCGTGGTCAGCAAACTGTGGCTCGCGAGCCACATGCAGCTCTTTGGCCCCTTGAGTGTGGCTCTTCCTAAGCCTTAGGAGTACCCTAATTAAGTTAATAACAATGTACCTACCTATATAGTTTAAAAAATTTGGCTCTCAAAAGAAATTTCAATTGTTGTACTGTTGATATTTGGCTCTGATGACTAATGAGTTTGCTGACCACTGAGCTAGTATATACACGTTCAACAAATATAAAGTCAGTGTTTATTAACATACAGTTCATTTTAAAAACTAAGTGAGTTATCAGCTGTTAAAGTGTGTATACATTTTTTTTTTTGGTCACCCTATATATACAAGAAAAGATGAAATATTGCCATTTGCAACAACATGGATACATCTTGAGGGCATTATGCTAAGTGAAATAAGTCAGACAGAAAAAGAACAAAAACTGTCTGGTTTCACTATATTTTCTTTAAATGGTTTCATTTACTCATTTGGACAGCTCTCATCCTTTTTGACCATCTGTGAAATTAATCCTTGGGGAACAGAAATAAATAGAAGACTATACTGCTGATCTACATATATAAAAGCCTAAGTGACTGGTCGACCGGCAGACCGGCTGACAGCTATGATGCACACTGACCACTGGGGGCAGATGCTCAATGCAGAGCTGCTGAGCTGCAGTGACTTGGCAGCTGCGGTTCTCGAGTGACGCACCTGGAACCAGAGAGGAGGGAGCCCAATTCCAGGGTGTGTCACCCGAGAACTGCCCTCTCACAATCCAGAACCCCTCAGGGGATGTCAGAGAGCCGGTTTCAGCCCGATCCCCACAGGCCAGGCCGAGGGACCCCACCGGTGCACGAATCCAAGCACCAGGCCTCTAGTTTCTTTATAAAGAACATAACTAAAATACCTTTGTACATAAACGAAACATACCTTTCTTTTAAGATTCCTGAGAATCCTTGATGAGAACTTACAAACTTGGTGATGCCTACATCCAGTTCAGTGAGTCCATGCTTCATCATGTCTGCAAAGCTCTCAGCTTCCCCTTCCTCCTCACCCTCCTCTGAAAGGCCATCTTCCTCCTCCCCTTCCTCTTCTTGCGGGGCAATCGAATGTTTCTCCCTCTTTCCAGCACTTACAACTTCAGGTAGCCCAGGCACATTCTCACAGCTGGGTGGAGAGTTATTGTCTATCCCATCCTGACCTTTGGTCAGCCAGCCTTCTGAGACCTTCTGTCTTTTTGCCTCCTCAGCTGGGGTCAGACTGTCATTATCTTCCACAGCAAGGGATCCACGTTTCAGTGACACACCAGTCATTTCTGTCATCTCCATTTTTAAGGCTCCAAGAAAACCTTTTAGGAAGACAGAGTAGACAAGTAATAATCATTTCTTTAATTAAGTGGGTTTCAGCAAACAGAAGCACAGTTAATTTTGTTCCTAGTCCTAAAAACCATTAATTAAAAGAATTCTTCCTGCCCTGGCCCATGTGGCTCAGTTGGTTGGGCATTATCTAGTGCACCAAGAGACTGTCGGTTCAATTCCCGATTCCCAGTCAGGGCACATCATTGCCAGGGTTGTGGGCTCAATCCTCCAACCCCGGTAGGGGGTGTGCAGGAGGCACCCGATCGATGTTTTGCTCTCACATGGATGTTTCTCTCTCTCTGTCTTTCTCCCTTCCCCTTTTTCTAAAAATCAATTTAAAAAAAAGAAGAGAGAGAAGTGGTGTTTAAAAAAATAATAATTCTTCCCAATGTTGGTGTATACCTTTGGTGGCATAGAAAAACGACAGAACATTTTTGCAAAAATTTGACAGTGTGCATCAGAAGCTTTAAAAATCTGTATATCTTTGCCCCAGTGGTTAGAGCATCCACCTGCAGACTGAAGGGTCGTGGGTTCCATGCCAGTAGGGGCCGTAGGGGCATGTGTGGGAAGCAACCAATCGATGTTTCTCTCTCTCTGTCTCTCCCTCTTCCTTCCACTCTCTCTAAAAAAAAATCAATGGAAAGAATATCCTTGGGTGAGGATTAACAACAACAATAACAAAAAAAAGGCTGCAGCCCTAACCGATTTGGCTAACTGGATAGAGTGTTGGCCTGGGGACTGAAGGGTCCCAGGTTCGATTCCGGTCATATCCCCAGTAGGGAGTGTGCAGGAGGCAGCTGATCGATGTTTCTCTCTCATCGATGTTTCTAACTCTCTATCCCTCTCCCTTCCTCTCTGTAAAAAATCAATAAAATATATATTTTTTTTAAAAAAAGGCTGCAAATTCTTTAAGTCTATTATTTCTTTTGTACATGCCAGAAAATCCAGCAGGATGTAACAAGCATCAATAGATATTTTGCAGCTGAAACCGGTTTGGCTCAGTGGATAGAGCGTCGGCCTGCGGACTGAAGGGTCCCAGGTTCGATTCCGGTCAAGGGCATGTACCTGGGTTGCGGGCACATCCCCAGTGGGAGATGTGCAGGAGGCGGCTGATCGATGTTTCTCTCTCATCGATGTTTCTAACTCTCTATCCCTCTCCCTTCCTCTCTGTAAAAAATCAATAAAATATATTTTTTTTTAAAAAAAGGCTGCAAATTCTTTAAGTCTATTATTTCTTTTGTACATGCCAGAAAATCCAGCAGGATGTAACAAGCATCAATAGATATTTTGCAGCCGAAACCGGTTTGGCTCAGTGGATAGAGCGTCGGCCTGCGGACTGAAGGGTCCCAGGTTCGATTCCAGTCAAGGGCATGTGCCTGGGTTGCGGGCACATCCCCAGTGGGAGATGTGCAGGAGGCGGCTGATCGATGTTTCTCTCTCATCGATGTTTCTAACTCTCTATCTCTCTCCCTTCCTCTCTGTAAAAAATCAATAAAATATATTTTTAAAAAAATAGATATTTTGCAGAATTCTTAAAATAGGTGCCCAAATAGATCCCTATCTATAAAGATCAAAGGCACAATAAATAGCAAATCCTTAATGAAATAGTGGACCTGGGCAATAACCATCAATGTCCACTAACATCACAAAGAGAGACAACCAGACATTGTGTACCCCTGAAATCACATGCTATAATTTATGAAGTATATTTACTGATTGAAACTCTATGTCTAACTACTAGTGCCTTCAACTAATAAATAGCAAAGGAAAAAAAGAGGAAGGGGAATCTACAGATAAACCTACAAAGAAATGCAATGGGTGGATCCTTCTTCGGATCCTGATTTAAGCAAACCAACTATTTAAAAAACATTTATGAGGCCCTGGCTGAGTAGTTCAGTTGGTTAGAGCGCTGTCCCAATATACCAAAGTTGCAGGTTCAATCTCCGGTCAGGGCACATACAAGAAGCAACCAGTGAATGCATAAAGTAAGTGGGACAACAAATTGTTATGTGAGTGTGTGTGTCTCTCTCTAAAAAATCAATTAAAAAATAAAATTAAGCCCTCGCTGGTTTGACTCAGTGGATAGAGCACTGGCCTGTGGACTGAAGGATCCCGGGTTCGATTTGGTCAAAGGCATGTACCTCGGTTGCAGGCTTGATCCGGGGCCCTGGTTGGGGTGCATGAAGGAGGCAACCAATCAATGTGTTTCTCTCACAACAATATTTCTCTCTGTCTTGCCCTCTCTCTAAAAATCAATGGAGCCCTAACCGGTTTGGCTCAATGGATAGAGCGTCGGCGTACGGACTCAAGGGTCCCAGGTTCGATTCTGGTCAAGGGCATGTACCTTGGTTGCAGGCACATACCCAGTAGGGAGTGTGCAGGAGGCAGCTGATTGATGTTTCTAACTCTATCCCTCTCCCTTCCTTTTTGTAAAAAATCAATAAAATATATTTTTAAAAATCAATGGAAAAATATTCTTGGGTGAGGATAAAAAAAATAAATTAAAAAAATGTTTTTATTGATTTAAGAGAGAGAAGAAGGGAGAGGGAGAGATAGAAACATTGGTGGGAGAGAATCAACATCACTGCCTCCTGCATGCCCCTCACTGGGGATCGAGCCCAAAACCCCGGCATGAGCTCTGGCCGAGAATGGAACTGGTGACCTCTTGGTTCATGGGTCAATGCTCAACCACTGAGCCACACCGGCCTGGCAAAATAAAATTAAAAGCATTTATGAGAATCTGGGACATTGAAACACTAGGGGTATTTGATGATATTAGTAGTACTATCAAATTTTTAAGTGAAATAATGTTATTGTGGTTACATTTAAAAACAGAATCCTTATATTTTAGAGATAGAAACCGAGCTATTGATAGTTGAAAACATATGGTCTGGAATTTGCCTCAAAATAATTTATCAGCCCCAGCCAGCATGACTCAGTGGTTGACTGTCAACCTATGAACCAGGAGGTCATGGGTCAATTCCTGGTCAGGGCACATACCCAGTTTGTGGGCTCGATCCCCAGAGTGGGGCATGCAGGAAGCAGCCAATCAATGATTCTCTCTCATTGTTGATGTTTCTGTTTCTCTCTCCCTTTCCCTTACTCTCTGAAATCAATAAAATATATTTTTTAAAAAATAATAATTTACCTGGAAGCAGAGTGGGTGTGGATTTGAAACACGACTGGCTGAGTTGGTAATTGCTGAAACTGAGTGATGGGAGCACAGGGAGCTCATACATCATCATTCTCTCTACATTTTGTTTAATACTTTTTATAATAAAAGATAAAAGTGCAAAGTCTAAAATGATATACAAGCTATTCTACTCTGATCAAACCACCAATCTGTTCCGGTCCGTTGCTTTCTCCCATGACCTGTTCTCCAAATGTATTGAGATATCCAGTCCCACGACACCACCTCTTCCACCTTTACTTGTTCAAGTGCCCCAAACCTCAATAACGCTTAGCCACTACTCAATATTCTTGTTCACGAGTCTTTCTGCCCCATGATCCTTGCTAAACCTCAACCAAGTACCAATCCAACTGTCTGTACCTATGCTCCTGGCTGCTGCTGGAGAAAACCTGGCCAGTCAGGAGAATTACTCTTATGACAGCCCTCCACACTGCCTGGCCCTCCCTAGTCAGCAAGGTCTCCTGGCAGACACACCTCCCTCCAGCATACTCACAATGAGGCAGGACAGTAAAAAGCTAGGAGAATTCCTTGACAAGTAGAATGGGGAAACTGAGACAGATATTGAACCAGCTGAGCAATTTACAGCCAGATAATAAATCACAAAGTCTCATCTTCCCTAACCAAGGACACTTAGGAGCAAATGGTTTACACATTCCAGACCACACAGGTAGTAGACCCGCCTGTCTGGTCCCTCTTCTGTGACATTCTTTGAAGATGAACTAACCAGAGAATAATCCTGACCCATCTATAAGTTCATTTGGATGAATCACCATATCAAAGGATACATTTTGAAATCTGATGAATATTCTACTGAGATTCTCCTGACACTTCCCCTAAAATTTCCTGCCATCAGAAAATAGATAAAAACCCTTAAGACAAAGGACCCAGTGTATGCTCTGGAGCATGCCCTTGCCTCCGCCTCCCCCCCACCCGCTTCTTTCCTCAGGGGTGTATCTTTGTTTTCCTTCTAAGTTCTAAAGGTTCCCAGGAGACTTGCAAGCAGGGGAGCATTGGGCAGCAGCAACTGTCTCCAAGGGCCCTCCTTCTGCCTCTGTAAGTTGTTTCCTGAGTTCACACAACCCAGCTGGCTCAATTCTGTCTTGGTGACTTTTTTTCCTAAAGGGCCAAGGCAGCCCTAACTGGTTTGGCTCAGTGGGTAGAGCATCGGCCTGCAGACTGAAGGATCCCAGGTTCGATTCTGGTCAAGGGCACATGCCCAAGTTGCGGGCTCGATCCCCAGTAGGAGGCGTGCATGAGGCAGCTGATCAATGATTCTCTCTCATCATTGATGTTTCTGTCTCTCCCTTCCTGTCTGAAATCAATAAAAATATATTTTAAAAATAATAAAATAAAAATAAATAAATAAAGGGCCAAGGCAGCTCTGCCTGGGCTCACTCCTGTTGCTGAGATCTTGCCTCTTCTCTCTTAAGTCCTTCCCTTGTTTTACTGTCCCCAGTTTTAATAAAAGTACTCTCAAAATCACCTGGACTCATGCCACAAAATCTTTCCTGCACAAAGTCAATAACCCACACATTACAGACCTTAGGGGGCAGACCTGCCTTGATCTCAGTCCCTGTCCCGTGACAAGACCACATATTATAACCATTCCCCTTAATATGGCAACCCTCTTAAGGAAAGCCCATACTTACTTTAGCATTCACTCCTCAGCACTGCACTTCATCCCTTCAACAAACTTTCACCATGCACCCCTGT
>NW_005871066.1:9696352-9825711 GCF_000147115.1 Myotis lucifugus | reverse complement strand
ACTAGGGACAAGACAGGGCACTGAATGAAATAAATGCCCCACCGGCATTGGCTCCTGCCCAAATCACAGTCATTCAAGCCTGGCCCTATCTGACACCCTTCCAACACAACACAGATCACTGCTTTCTTGATTCAAAACTCTCCTACTTCTTCCTCCTTTCCTGCCTCTGGAGATGCTTGCCCCTTAAGTTTGGGCTTCTCCCGTCTTGCTCCCTTCTCATGCCTAAGTATTCCAGTCAAGACCTCTCCATCTCCAACTCCTACCCAGGGTCCAAGGCAATCATAAGACAGCTAAACAATGATAAAGTGTATATGGTGAGTTTGTTCAAGCCTCGCTTTAACCCTATCACAGAAGGGTCATTACCATTCCCAGCTTAGCACTAAAAAACTGAGGCCCAGAGATGAAGTTTACAGAGCTAGTAAGAGGTAGAATCAAATGCTCAAACTCAACATGCCCTAAATTGATCTCATCATTTCCCATCACAAACACACTTCTGTTGAATTGCACCTCTTACCGCAGGGAATGTTACCACCAACTAACTACCAGTCACCTGTGTCAGAATATGGGCATCATCCCAACCCCTCACTCTCCCCTACACCTGTATCAGTGATTTCATGAATAAAATTCTAGAAGGTTTAGGACAACATTGTTATGCCCAACATCCTTGGAATGAGAATATTAGCAGACCATGGATCTGAAATATCAACCACTGGTTTCAACTCTTACTAGGCGAATAACAGTTTGTGGGGTATAATGTGGAGCCCGATCTAGGTTTTGCCATTTAATAAGCAGATCACTTAATCTCTCTCAGCTTCAGTTCATTTCTCTGTAAAGCTGAAAAATGATGACTTGGTCAAAGGCCTGTAATAACTGTTCTATTTAACTGTTGGTCATTAATATTTATTATGGATGGTTTACATAGAGTTGTTATCGCTGAGTCTGGAGAAAAAAAAACAAAGCTTATGCTTCTTTCGTTCTCTAGGCTAATGATTACACATGGTTTTCTCCTTCAAATACCACTTAATTTTAAGAAACCCTCAGGACACTGACAATAGCACAAATACATACACCTTCAGTATTTTTTGGAAGTCTTTCTTGATCCTTGTGGACCCTTGCCTGATCATCTTCTTGTTATATTTAACTAGAGGCCCGGCACACAAAATTCGTGCACGGGTAGGGTCCCTAGGCCTGAAACTGTGATCAGGGCCGATATTCCCTAGCTGTCAGCCGCTGGTCTGGCCCCCTGCCACTGCCACGATCGCCCTCTGTGTGTGGGGCGACTGGCAGGGCTATCGGGGCCCTGGCACCATCCACATCAGCTGCCACCCACCCCCAGTTCCTGGTTCCCCATCAGGCAATTGGAGCCTGCTGGCCAGGGGGAGGGACCGAGAGGTTGCGGGCTGGGGGCAACTCCTGCATCGAGCGTCTGCCCCCTGGTGTTCAGTGCGCATCATAGCTGACCGGTGGTTCCGCTGTCCAGTCTATTTGCATATTATGCTTTTATATATATAGATTGCAAAGACAAGTTCATTAATTAATCTCACTTTAAAATATATACTCGTATATTTTTATTGACTTCAGAGAGGAAGGGGAGAGGGAAAGAGAGAGAGAAACATCAATGATGAGAGAGTATCATCGATCAGCTGCCTCCTGCACACTCCACACTGGAGATTAAGCCTGCACCCAGGCATGTGCCCTGACCAGGAATCGAACTGTGACCTCCTGGTTCATAGGTCGACACTCAACCACTGAGTCACGCCAGCTGGGCCTCACTTTTGTTTTCAAATGAAATTATACTTTACATTTGTTATAGCTGATGGCCCTATCAGACATTACTTATTAAAGTATATGTAGCACCAATGATTATAAATCACTTAATATACATTTTGCTAAGTTCTGTATGTGGGCCTAGAAGCTGAGAACATACTAGAACAGCTGTGCAAACTGCTAAACTAGGAGAGGTAGAACTCAAATTAGTATTGTTTATATAAGCAGGAACTATATAAAAGGAAAGATTGAAATGCAATATAACTTTTTTTCTTTTTAAATCCTCACCTGATTTCTTCCATTGGTTTCTACAGAGAGTGGAAGGGAGGGAAGAGAAGAGGAGAGAGAGATAGAAACATTGACGTGAGAGAGACACATCGATTGGCTGCCTCCCACATGCGCCCCTACTGGGGCTGGGGAACCTGCCCTTGACTAGGCATGGAACCCATGACCCTTCAGTCTGCAGGCGAATGCTCTAACCACTGAGGGAACCAGCTAGGGCGCAATATAGCTTTTTAATGAGAAAGTGCGGCCCTAGCCGGCTTGGCTCAGTGGATAGAGCATAGGCCTTTGGACTCAAGGGTCCCAGGTTCGATTCCGGTCAAGGGCACGTCTGGGTTATGGGCTTGGTCCCCAGTAGGGGACATGTAGGAGGCAGCCAATTAATGATTCTCTCTCATCATTGATGTTTCTATCTCTCTCTCCCTCTCCCTTCCTGTCTAAAATCAATAAAAATATTAAAAAATAAAATTAAAATAAATGAGAAAGTGTGGAAGGGGGTGAAGGGGCGGGGGGTAAATCCTGTGAACATGAAAGTGACTGAGAAGAATTCAATCAGAAAGATAAAACAACCCTGACTACCCCAATGTAATTTCCCTAAGGAAATTTTAAAAATTTCCCTAAGGAAAATTCAGAAAAATCCAAATACACATATTCAAGCATTCTATTCAAAGCTAGAAAAAGTGACTGACTTAAAAGAAAAGGGAGGGGGGTGAAGGGACGGGCTTTATGAGTTTAATGTTATTTTTTTTAAGTTTTAAAGAAATATTATACTATACAAATACATAGTCCATGATAGAAATGATAGTATCTCATATGTCAAGTAAAATCTCTATAGATCGGAAGCTTGATTCTATGACTGGGCAGAGGATGAAATTTACTGATACTAACCCATGAACTGAAGTCCTACACAATTCTTTGGAGGGAATACTAAAATGAGTTGTTTCCTTTACACTCTAAATGAGCCAAATGAGATTAAGAATATTATAATTTTAACTGTATTTTAAAATTGTTTCCATTATGCCCTAGCTGGTTTGGCCCAATGGATAGAGCGTCGGCCTGCAGACCAAAGAGTCCTGGGTTCGATTCCGGTCAAAGGCACGTACCTCGGTTGCAGGCTCCTCCCCAGCCAGGGCCCTGATCAGGGCTCGTGCAGGAGGCAAGCAATCAATGTGTTTCTCTCACATAGATATTCCTCTCTGTCTTTCCCTCTCTCTTCCACTCTCTAAAAATCAATGGAGAAAATATCGAGGATTTAAAAAATAATAAATAAATAAATAAATAAATAAATAAATAAATAAATAAACTGTTTCCATTATATCAGATTCACCAATAAGCTTCCTCTACACCCACAACAAAAATAAAAGTTTAGCATTTTCAAAATTTTAATACACCATCGACAGTCCTTTAATATTATTTCCTGCAAAATGAACATCTACAAAAAGGGCCATATTAGTCTTAATCGTATCCATATTTCAAAACCCTCCATAACTTCCTTTTTAAATGCTTCTATTCTCCTTTCTCTGCAAACTGTGACTAATCCCTCTAGCACTCACAATAAAGAGCACTTTCTTCAGGACAGAGCCCACACTCACTACACTCTAATATGCAAAAATCGTTAAGTTCATTACATTTGTTCATTCCACAATATTTATTGAGCATCTCTTATGTGTCTGGCACTGTTTCAGGTGCTGTGAATAAAGGGAAAATTTCCCATCCTTATGGAGCTTACATATACTTAAGGATATATGGCAGAATAAAGTTTTTTAAAAATGCAAGCATAAGAGCTACAAATAAAGACGAATAAGAGGACTGAGAAAAAGAGGGGTACTCTTTAGTGAAGACTCCCCATGGAGGTGCCTTTAAAGGACTTTAGTCAACAGTAAAGTGTGGAGGGGGGTGAAGTAAGCTCAACTGGGTTGTAATTTCTCCTGCTTGGGAGCAAACGTTATGTTTTATTTTTTTAAATATGTGTGAACATTTATTGATGTATGTTTTTTAAAATATGTTTTATTGATTTCAGAGAGGAAGGGAGAGGGAAGAGAGATAGAAACATCAATGATGAGAGAGGATCATTGATTGGCTGCCTCCTGCAGGCCCCTCACCGGGGATGGAGCCCACAACCCTGGGGTGTGCCCTTGACTGGAATCAAACCTGGGACCCTTCAGTCCGCAGGCTGACGCTCTATCCACTGAGCCAAACCAGCTAGGGCAAAAGTTATGTTTTATTAATACCTGTATCAAAAGCTGTTATTAAATTAATAACGACTGAGTGTTGGCTACTTGTCTAATGACTGAACAAAATCACTGCCTGTCCATCCCCTTTTCAGTATGAGTGCACTGCTGGCTATTTGACAGATCCCTCCATTGTCAAGGCATCCGCAGGCCAATGGGGCATGCCTGTCTCACAGATGATTAGAGACTTGAAACAGAAGCCCTTAGTAATCCTATCCTAGTACATATTTTCGAAAATGAAGAAAAAAAAAAAAGGTGGTCTGACAACGGGACCAAATATTTGAAAAACGAAACTCCAAACCTACTTCTTGGCAGGCGCTAAAACCCAGGCACTGAGAATGTCCTTTTCCACCTCTCAGCGCAGGGCTGGCGGTAAGGGCTCCGGACGGCCGTTTCCACGCGCACAGCAGCACGCCCTCCATCCACTGGTTCAACACCGACCCGGCAGAGGGCTGGAGAACACACTCCTGGCTCCAACCTGTTCGCTCCTACTTCTACCCAACAAGCAGTCACCTGGCACAGGAAGCCTCGCAAGAAGGAGTGATGGAAGCAGAGTGCGAGGAGCACGCACGTGGGCTGCACCCCGTAGCACACTGGCCCAGCGATGGATGGGAAAGGCTTTGGGATAAAAGCCAGTTTTCTCTTCCGGGAGGGAGCAGAGTTTAGGGAGCGCCTGGGGCAAAGAAAGGAGGAGTGGGGCTGGGATCGTCAGCCTGACAGCGCCGCGTGAGGAAGGAGGCGCAGCGTTCCCGAGGACCGGCCCCGGTAGTGGGAGGGCGCGGGGGCGGGGCTGGCACCACCGGAGCGCAGGACCCGCGAGGCTCCCGCCGCGCTCTCGTCGGTCCCGATCCGTAATGGAGGCTCCGCGGGCGGGCCGTGTGGGCACAGACCACGGCTGGGACACCTTCCCAGCCCCGCACTGCCCCTCCAGGCGGGACCTGGGATCCTGGGCGCGGGACCGGGCCGCTGGCAGGCGGCGGAGCCCGGGCGGCTGCAGGGAGGCCGCGCACTTACCCGGGACGAGAGAGCGCGGGCGCGCCGCGGGCCGAGCGGCGAGAGGGCGGGGCGCGCTGCTCCGAGGCGCAGCAGGGGCAGCAGCGGCGAGAGTCACTCGGAAGAGCCAGCTGCAAGGGCGGCCAGACATAGGCACCTCCGGCCGCGCCGGGGCCCGCGGAGTTCGGGTGGACTCGCCCGCGACCGGGCTCGCACACGTGCGGCGCAGGGACTCGCTGCTACCAGCCGGCCCCTCCCCCAGGGCGGAGCCAGCCCTCCGCCGCCCGCCCCGCCCACCCGCCGGGAGACGGGGAGGCCCCGCGGCTGAGCGCCCCCAGCGGCCCGTCCCCAGGTGTTGCAGCTGCGCCCCTGGGCTTTATCCGCTGCCGGGTGGGGAGCTCACCGTGGCCCCGTCACTCCAGGAGCTTCCCCGGTGGCTCCTGGGCTTTGGCGAGGACAAGAAGTGATTTTACGGCACCAAGGAGTCCTTTAGGTGACTTCTAAAGCAGCAGTTGCCTTAGGAATGTCAGTTGCGTGCTAATAAGGGTTTCTTCCACATAGTTATGGCCCTTTTTTTGTTGCCTTCCACCACGCAGTTAACGTAAGAATGAATAGAGAATCACATTAGGGCCCACATTGTTCTATGTATAGAATTCCTTCGAATGCCACGGATCCAAGAGCACCGTTTTTTCCACTCCTTCAATTTACCTGCATGTTTGATGGCTCCCCTTCAAAATCCTGATCATAGCAAGCTTGTGCTCTGTGTAAAGCAAATTAAATTCATTACTCTTCCCATGCTCTTCAAGTAGCACTTGTTTCCAGACCAAAGCAAATAGCTTTTGCACATTTAATGTTTTGCTATCCTGAGTGAAAAATCAGTGTTATTTCAAGCCCTTATATTTTTGCTAGGCTTGTGGGGGTTTTAATTGTGTTAAAATACACATAACATAAAATTTACCATTTTTAAATATACAGCTCAGTGGTATTGAGCACACTCACAGTGTTGTGCAACCATCACCACCATCCATCTCTGGAACTCTTCATCCTGAAAACTGAAATTATACTGTCAACGCTCTAGTTTTCCCTCCTCCTAGCCCCTGGCAATCACTGTTCTACTTTTGGTCCCTATGAATTTTAAAATCCTATGAAGCATCCATCTTATATAAAAACTGCTGTTTGAAATTTTAACCCTGCTATTTCTGGCTTCTGTAAATGCTTGCTGGCTTACATAATAAGGAAAATAAGACTACTCCCATTTCAGAGCGGCCATTAAACCTTCCCCAGATGAAGTTATCAGTGCTGGCACCAGGCCAAGCCTTTGGTTGAGGTCTCAAAGCCCCAGCACATAGGGCCCTCTAAGAACTTGCAAAGGGAACCGGAAAAAAAACATATTTGGGAGACAAAGAAGGTAAAATAGTATAAATATGGGAAACTTCCTGTGTGATTTCACCCAGAATTTGAGACATTTTCCTCTGGGCCCGTGTGTAATAAGTGTAACTCCATCTCTCTAAGCATTGCGTGGTTCTTCTCCGGTTTTTCTGTAACACCTAGGTAACTCATTTAAGTGAAGTCACACAATATATGTTCCTTTGTGGCTGGCTTCACTTAAGCATAATGTCCTTAAGATTCATCCACACTGTAGCATGTGTCAGAATTTCCTTTTTTTCTTTTTAAGGGCTGAATAATATTCCATTATATGTATGTACCACTCTTAATATGCCTACTATCACTAGGGTTGCTTCCACCTTTTGGCTATTGTAAGCAATGCTGCATGTTCATGGCAGTGTTTATAGGGTGTTCAATATCTCTTTGAGACCTTGCTTTCAATTTTTGTGTGTATATATACGGAGAAGTGCAATTGATATCATATATGGTAATTCCATTTTTTTTATTTTTTATTTTTTAAAATAAATCTTTATTGTTCAGATTATTACAGTTGATCCCCTTTTTCCCCCCATAGCTCCCCTCCATCCAGTTCCCCCCCCCAACCCTCTGCCCTTACCCCCCCACTGTCCTCATCCATAGGTGTACGCTTTTTGTTGCTGGGTCATACACATGGAAAATGTAGCTATTTCCATCTGCGATGTGTCCCTGTGTTCAGCCTCACAGGGACCGTCTCAGTCTCACAGGGGCCGTCTCAGCCTCTCAGGGGGCCGTCTCAGCCTCCCAGGGACCGTCTCAGCCTCACAGGGGCCGTCTCAGCCTCACAGGGGCCGTCTGCCATTTTTATTTTTTTGTGCAACCTCCATACTGTTTTACATAGCAGCTGTAGACTTAGTTTTTATTTTTTTATTATTATTTTGAAAGTATATTTTTATTGATATCAGAGAGGAAGGGAGAGGTAGAGAGAGATAGAAACACTAATGATGAGAGAGAATTATTGATTGGCTGCCTCTTGCACTCCCCCTACTGGGGATTGAGCCTGCAACCTGGGCATGTGCCCTTGACCGGAATCAAACCTGGGACTCTTCAGTCCGCAGGCCGATGCTCTATCCACTGAGCCAAACCAGCTAGGGCTGGACTTGTTTTTAAAATCTGGTACATGTGGGGATCTGTCTAACTAGAGATAATTTGCTCAGACTGGTAGGGTTCTAAACCGCCCCGATTATTCACCTCAATTAAGTACCTCAGATAGTTTTCTGTTCCTAATACACAAACAATCCCATGCCCTTGGGCTGTGTTTAATACATAGTTTAATGTCCGATTGACAGCAACTGCAAATATTTTTATCACAGCCATGCAGTAAAAAATTCAAACCTAAACTTCTAATTTTTGTATAACTTAAACACTGTCTTCTCTGAGATTTTGGCCCAACTCCTCGTAAATGAGTGTGGAGGAAAAGCATTCACATTTCTTTGGCCAATAGTTGGATCTGAGGTCAGAGTTCTGCAATGGAACAGCAGAGACTGTCTCCGACTCCTCCCCTTACCTACTTTCCTCTCCTCAAAGGCAGTCATCTCATCTTTCAACTGGTTATTTAGATTCTAGTACTTACCGTCATTTCTCTACATAAAATATTTGTATTTCTATTTCTTGATTTTTCACTTTTAGATATTATCTATTGACTTCACTTAATGAAAATTAAGGATTTAAGTGGGTAGAGCGTCGGCCTGCGGACTGAAAGGTCCCAGGTTTGATTCCTGTCAAGGGCATGTACCTTGGTTGCAGGCACCTCCCCAGTAGGAGGTGTGCAGGAGGCAGCTGACGGATGTTTCTAACTCTCTATCCCTCTCCCTTCCTCTCTGTAAAAAATCAATAAAATATATTTAAAAAAATAAGGATTTAGCTCTTCTTACTTCCCCGATTTCATCCCCCCACCCCATCACCCTTCCCATCATCCCTTTATATGCCTAAAATAGATTTGTTTTTACTACATTGTAATTACTCACATCTTGGGCAAAATGGTACTGTATACTATGATTACTGCTCCTGTTCAGTTTTTTTGTTTATCCTGCAGAGATTGAGATAGATGAAGTATTCTATCAGTTTCATGACTCTGAACCCTTCTGACCTGCACCAGCCTATGTCTAACGCACAGTTGTCAGGACATCGCTTCATTTTTTCTCTGTGTTGTATCTTCTTTTTTTAGTTTTAATATATTTTATTGATTTTTTAGAGAGAGAGGAAGGAAGAGGGACAGAGAGATAGAAACATCGATGAAAGAGAATCCTGTGTTGTATCTTCTGTTTCCTATATCCTATGTCTTCTTTTTCTTTGTTTAGTCCTTTATTTTAGTGGAGCACAATCTCCAGTAGCTTCCTGAAAAAAGAAGTAAATGAAACGGAAATTTTTTGAGATCTTGAATGGCTGAACATACCTTTATTCTTTACCCACCTTTGATTGGTAGTTTACTAGTAATTAAGCAAAAAATTCCAGTTTGAAATAAAATTCTCTTTGAAGTGGATAGAATTGCTCCCATGATTTCTAGCTTTCTTTGTGACTGTTGAGAAATTGAAAAATATCCTGAGTCTTGATCCTTTGTTTTTCTCTCTGAAAGCTTAGGGCTGCCTTTTTGCCCCCAGTGTTCTGTAATTTCACAACGATGAGCCTTGGGATTAGTCAACTTTTATTCATTGTGCTGGGCACTCAGTGGGCCCTTTCAATTTGGAAACTTTTAGTCTGGGAAACATTTTCTTGAATTATTTTGTCGATGATCACTCCTTCCCTAATCCTTGTTGGTTTTTTCTTTTGGAACTCTTTATTTCTCAGATTTTGGACCCCCTGGAGTGGTCCTCTAATTTATTATTTCTCTCTTATTTTCATTTCTTTGCCCTTTTGCTTTTTGCCCCCTAAGGTATTTCCCATCTTCCAACTCTTTTATTGAACTTCTCATTTCTGCTATCATATTTTTGTCTCTGAATGTTTCTTCTTTTTTTTCTTACCCTCACCTGAGGATTCCCTCCCACCCCCCACCATTACTTTTTAGAGAGAGTGGAAGAGAGGGAGAGAGAGGGAGGGAGAGGAGAGAGAGAGAGAGAGAGAGAGAGAGAGAGAGAGAGAGAGAGAAACATCAATGTGAGAGAGACACATCGATTGGTTGTCTCCCACCCAAGCCATGACCTGGCAGGGGATTGAAGGTGCAACCCAGGTATGTGCCCTTGACTGAGAATGGAACCTGCGACCCTGTGGTGTGTGCAGGCCCAAGCTCTAACCACGTAGCCACACAGGCCATGGCTGAATGCTTCTATTGAAGCAGTAATCTGTTATTGTTTTGTGATTGCAATGATATTTCATAACTCAGGATACTGATATAATTTTTTTTTTAAAGTTCTCTCCTCACTGAATGGTTTCTGTTTCCTCTAGGGTTGCTTACGCCCCCCCTCCCCATCTCATCCCCCCCATCCCACCCCCACCCCGTTTATGTCTCTATGGCACCACCTTCCATGCTGTTTCTGAAGTTGTCAAATCCCTGGTCCTCCACCTTCCTCTAGCTACCAGGTAGCTCCTGTTCCTTCTCCCTGGCAAAGGGCAGGCTTGGGGCGGTCTCTGCACTGGGTACAGTGCGTATTAGACGCCGAGTCCTTTTCCTCTAGTCTAGTCGGCTCCCAGGGCATCTCTAGTTGCATCAGATCAACCTTCAAGGATCCAAAGATAACGACACTGGAGATGCCCCAACTAAACAGCCCGACAGCCCGACCCAATTACATTACAGCTAGTCAGCAAGCCCGCTCACGCTGTCAGACACCTGAACTATCACTTAAAACACACATCGAAATGACCCATATTGAACGTGCGGCGTGGAGGAGTGGGTGCTTCCAAGCTCCATGGTTAAAGGCCCCCGCGGGGTGGAGGAGGTTGGGAAGCACCGGCCCCCCTTCTCCCCAGAGCCTCCGGTAGGGGGCGCCCGCACGGGCCCGCGGCTGCGCGGCAGGCCTCTCTGGCAGGAGAGGAAGCGACCACAGAGACGGGAGGAAGTGGCCCTGACGCTCGGCCCGCGGTCTCCTAGCGGAGCTGGGCGGCCTGCGGCGGGCCGGGCTCACACCCACGCTTGCGGCTCTCGGGGCGGAGGGCGCGCGCGAAGGCGGGATGCTCTCGGCCGGCGCGACCGGCGAGGGGGCCGGCCACCCCGGTGAAGGCGGGCCGGGTGGCCCGGGGAGGGGACACGGGTGGCCCGGGGAGGTGACACAGCTACGACCAGGGGAGATGGCTGCAGGGAGGGGGGCCTGGCGGCCGCTTGAGGACGTGGCTCGCGGGCCCTGGCCATCTGGGGAGGTGGCACAAGACCTCCGGGAGGGAGTCCCGGGCGGGGGCCGTGGCCATGCCCGTGCGTTGGCACCTCCCTCGGGGGAGGTAGCCCGGGCGGTTCCGGGGAGGGGACCGTGGTGGCCTCGGGGAGGTGGCTATTTTTTTTTTTTTTTTGGAACCTGCATGGGACGGCTCTGACCCCCCGGGGAAGGGGTTTGGGACCTCGCAGCCCCCCTGTGGATGCCCTCCGGGAGCCTTGTGTGGGTTCCATCGATCACTTCCCTCCTGATGTGTGTGTCACACCTGTTCTCCTTCTAGGGCTGCTCCGAAAGCGGGGACGACAGGAAGAACGTGGAGGAGAAAAGTAAGCAGACCCCGTGCGCCTTGGCGCTGCCCACCAGGCCACCTCTGCGAACCCGGCCCTCAGGGTCTGCGTCCCAGAGGTCTTTGAGATGAAGTGCTTTTCTTTTCTGTACAGTATGCTTGCATATTATTAAATACTGATTGTAATGACACACATATTTTTGTCTTTCTAAAATTGTAAAATACGGGTTGATTTGGAGGAAAGAGCACTTCCTGACCCCTACCTAGTGCAGGGACTTGTGTGGTGTCCCTGGAGCTCTGCCCATCATCCTGGGTTCCTGTCATTGTGGCCTGCCTGCTATTTTAATGAAGCACCGACTTACGGAGCATCAGGAATGTGGAGGGGCTAGTGATCTAGGAGAGATGGACCAACACCTTAATTGGGTTCAAAGGAGTAAAATGATCATTGTTTGGTAAGACTTGACCAGTGAGTTTGCGCTTAAAAATTGATCTGGGCCCTCGTCGGTTTGGGTCAGTGGATAGAGCGTTGGCCTGTGGACTGAAAGGTCTGGGGTTCGGATTCCGTCGGGAGCATATGCCTGGGTTGCAGGCTCAATCCCCAGTGTGGGGCGTGCAGGAGGCAGCCAATCAATGATTCTCTCTCATCATTGATGTTTCTATCTTTCTCTCCTTCTCCCTTCCTCTCTGAAATCAATACAAATATATATTTTTTAAAAAAATTGATCTGAGCCCTTGTCGGTTTGGTTCAGTGGATAGAGTGTCAGCTTGGGGACCAAAGGGTCCTGGGTTCTATTCTGGTCAAGGGCACGTACCTTGGTTGCAGGCTCCTCCTCGGCCCGGGCCCTGGTCGAGACTCATGCAGGAGGCAACCAATCGATGTGTTTCTCTCACATCAAAGTTTCTTTCTGTCTTTCCCTCTCTCTCCCACTCTCCCTAAAAAAAAAACCAAAAAACAAAACAAAAAATCAATGGAAAAATATCCTTGGGTGAGGGAAACATTGATCTGAGAACACAATGGATAACTTGGTTACTGGATCTTGGACTGGATGAGGAAGAGGGAAAGGTTAATACCTCCATCTCCTACTAAGCACAGGAGCATATGTCAGGGACGGGGACATTTGCCATTTTACTTAACTCATTGCTCAGCAGGCTTTTGGAAATCAAGAAATCTTTAGGGGCTTTTGAAGTGAAATTTTTTGGGGAGGAAAGGAAAAGCATGTAAGCCATTCTATCAGAGGGTTTTTGGTTCTTCTGATCCTGGCAAATGGTCTGGGAACAAGAGGTAAGAGAAAGGATGCCCATGTTACCATGTTAGCTTTAGGAGCTAAGCTTGCCCTTTACACGGATGTAATCTGCATCAGAAAGAAAGCTCTAAGTAGTCTGTAGCCCTTGACATAGCAGAACTGTCACAGCTCAGCTCCTTTTCCTAAAGGATTTTTGAGTACCCCATTTCTTTCAGTTAATCCCTCCCCTTTTCCACCTTTGCCCCATTCGCATGCCTGGGAGTTGATGCCTGTTGAGCTATCATGATAGACACAGACCGTGGACTTTATCCTTGTTCCTCCTTTGGCTTGGGCAACTTCTTTGCAATTAGGAGTGTTCTTTACAAAAAAGAGAAAAGGAGACACATAAAAACCTCCAAATCATTAATGTGTCATTTTGAAGAATGTCTTTGACTAAGAACAGTCTGTGCTGTATTTAAATGATTATATCAAAAGAGTTAAATTTTGTAAGTGAAGATAGAATTTACTCCCTAAGCCAGAGCAACCTTAGCATTCACAAATATTCCCTCTGCACATAGCCCTGCCTGTGTCTGCAGATGTACCACATAACTCACTTGTTTTATTTAAGACTAGAGGCCCGATGCATGAAATTCATGCAAGGGGCTTGGCCCTCGCAGTCCCGGCTGCCTTGGCCAGCCCTCACAGCCCTGGCTTCATCCGGATGGTTGTTCTGCTATTTGGTCTAATTAGCAAGACATTGTGACTCCTGTATATAACAGTAGAAGGTTTTCTGTATTAATAAAGTTTCATGTGGACCAGCCAATTCTGTTCATATTTGAAGGAGAAGAAAATAAGAGTATTGGGCTGAGAGTCAGAAAACATGGGTTTTAGTCCTATTTACAAACTTTAAGTGTAGGCTGGGGAAATGTTGTAATTTATAGTTGAGAAGTTGAGGCAAGTTTTGCTTCTACCTGCTAGTGGGCTACTGATTCTCAAAGCATAAGAACCAGGTTTTCAATTTTTTTTAGTTGAATAAAACAAAGGAAAATTTATTTTGGGATGTTGAGGAAAGGAACAAATTCAGTACTAAACACATAGGCATATGTTTTGTTAACCTTTAACATAAGTAATTAAACAATATATAATAGTTACATTTTCACTTTAGGCACACCTTTTCATATATATATTTTTAAATATATTTTTATTGATTTCAGAGAGGAAGGGAGAGGGAGAGAGAGATAGAAACATCAATGATGAGAGAATCATTGATCAGCTGCCTCCTGCACACCCGCCTACTGGGGATCGAGCCCGCAACCCCCATGTGCCCTTGATTGGTATCGAACCTGGGACCCTTCAGTCCACTGGCCGACGCTCTAGCCACTGAGCCAAACCAGCTAGGGCCATATTTTTATTTTATCAGAAGTGACAGTTGTTTTGTAATGAGGCTGGTTATCACCTCTTGGCTTTCTCTCATTGCTGCGTTCTTCAAACTTTGTTTTCGGTAAAGAGCCAAGTTGTACAAGGGCAGCTCCAAGGAATAACAGAGGTGAAAGAGGTGAAGGCCAACCAGTGCTGCTCCCCAGGAGGCTCTGTTTTGTCTCCCAACTTTATCTCTCATGCCACACACTTTTTTATTTATTTAAAGAAACTGTTATAGTCCTTGTTTCTAAATATTTGCTAATTTATCCAGTTGTTTAATTTGTTCATTAACTCACCATGAGTGGTTTGTTTAGAGAGGACCAAATCCTTCAGGCAAACCTGAAGTAAAGAAATGCACTGTATGTTCACATTTATTCCAATGCTTGGTTTCCATGAAGTCACGCTCGCTTTCTCTAGGGCCTTATTTTATAGTATTTATTTTCATTGGGAGGTCAGTCTACATTTTTACATCATCTTGCTTTTGTTTTCTTTTTTAATTCCTAGATACTACTCAAATCTAGGGAGATTAAGCCCTGTATATGGAGTAATTCCAGTTGTGGACTGAGTGTAGTTGAGCATGGTTAATGTCAGGGAATTTAACGAGTGCACAGTGAAATGGAGTTACCATTATACCAATCTTGACCCAAAAGTCAGGTGTTCTAAACTCCAGGAAGAAGCAAACCATAAGTAACCAAAAGGGGATAGCTTATGGAAACAGATCCTTCAAAGGGGAAGGTTTATCTTAGCACACTGGGGTGGAGTGGCAGGAGCAAGATATGACAGCCAGCTGTGGGTCATGTCCCTCCTACCTTCTTTGCTGAGAAGCTGCTGGGAGCCTTCAGGTTTCTCTGGGGTACAGGGCACGTTCAGAAAGCCACCCTGGCACAGCTGGTCAGCAGATATAGCTAGAGATACTCTGGGAAAGAGGAGCAGTGCTGTTAGTCCACAAACTTAGGACTGTGGAAAATAATTTAATTCCTTTGCAACGGAATATGTGTTTTCTAGAAATTTGTTTTCTTAAGTGTTTTGTTTAAGTAAAAATGGCAAATTATTATAAGGCGTGAACTCTGGGAAATATCACATACTAAATGGGCTGAGAGCAAAGCTACCGAAAGCTAGTCAGTGTTGCCTGTGCTACCGCTCTTCTCTTAAAAATGGCTTCCAGAGCACCTGTTTTTGTCACATTTAAAAAGTGCAGTGTGGCCGGCCCCAGTGGCTCAGGTGGTTGAGTGTTGTCCTGTGCACCGAAAGATTGCCGATTTGATTCCTGGTGAGGCCACGTACCTGGGTTGCAGGTTTGATTCCTGGTCTGGGTGTATATGGAAGGCAACTGATCGATGTTTCTCACATCGATGCTTCTCTCCCTTCCTCCTCCCCTCTCTTCTTCCCTTCTCTCCTCCAAGTATGTCCTCGGGTGAGGATTAAAAAATAGTAAGTCCAGAGTGAATTAGTCCAAGACTAGTTTCTTTGCCATGGAAAGAATCTCACTTTGGACTGTACGCTTCAGTGGATACATCAGCCATTTTATTTCCCCTCGTAATTTGTGTTTTCTCTCAGATTTCCTTTTTACAATTTTTTTTCTGTTTCTGACATGAACATCTTCATACAATGGCATTTGAAGATTTTTTTCTTTTTTTTAATATATCTTTATTGATTTCAGAGAGGAAGGGAGAGGGAGAGAGATAGAAACATCAGTGATGAGAGAGAATCATTGATCAGCTGCCTCCTGCACATCCCCTACTGGGGATTGAGGCCGCAACCTGGGCAGGTGCCCTTGGCTGGAATCGAACCCCGGACCCTTCAGTCTAAAGGCCGGCACTCTATCCACTGAGCCATACCAGCTTGGGCGACATTTGAAGGTTTAAAAAAACAATTTTTTTTTGAGTAAGAATATCACTGCATTTATTTTCATACAGGTAATTTTTCTACAGCTTTAACATTTTCCTCTCAAAAATAAAAGCTTAGAACTGGATCACTTGGCCCTTTCTCTTCTTATCTCCTCCCAGTTCAACATGCTTGCATCTCTTACTGGCCAGCATCCTCTCTGATCGGCACTTAGGCTCCACATTCAAGCCTCAGCACAGTCTTCTTTGTGGTTTTAGCTTCCTTTCGGAAAGTCGGCTTTGTCTGCCACCGCAGCCACTCTGCTTCCTATCATAGCGCCTCTTTCCCTGGGCGTACAGGGAATCCTTCCCCTTCTTACACTGGGTCACTTTGTGAGGCTGATGCTTTCCACACTCCTTACAGAAAGTCCTTCGGGTTTTAGGCACATTGGCCATCTTGGCAGTAGAGCTGTCTGTACGATGGCAAGGAGAAACTCGTAGTCCACACTCCCCGCTTCGCTTAGCTCGCGCCTCGGTTTTAAAACTTTTTTACTCTTACAAAAGGAGGAATTTTTACGCATTAGTCACTCTTTCAAATTTTTTTCATATACTTGAAATCTTTTAATACTATTTTTTTTTCTTTTTTTAACATCTTGAAAACAGTCCTACCATCTGGTTCCTTACAGATTTTAAAAATATATTACTAATTTAGTGAACACTGCACCAATAAAATCAGATTTGACCTTTTCCCCCCAGTAGTAAAATAGATTATTAAGAAGTAAGGTCTCCTAGAAATCTTCAGCATCTGTTTGTAACTGCATTATTTTGCCAACATCTATTGAAACCTGTGGTTACTAGGACTTTAGGAATTTCTCATTCACTCTGAGAAATTTTCTCAGCTCTTAAGCATTTTGTAATACTTGATCCATAGATTGCTTTATAGTTATTCATTTTGCTATTTCTCTGTATAATACAAACACATAAAATATATACACAAGAATATCCAAATGAATATATATAGTGCATATATATTGTACATATGTATAGTGCATATATACATGTACATATGCATATACATGTATACACACTGTATATACTCATTTGGGTGTAAACATTTTTTGTATGTGTGTGTGTGTGTGTATAACATATAATTTACTGTATATAGATAGTTTTCTTTAATAACTTTTGAAGGTAGGTATAGTGCCTTGTATAGTTTTTGAATTTCCTTTAACTCTGTAGTACTTGTATTGATTAATTGCTTTTCTTTCATTTTAGGTGACATAAATAGTGCAGCTCTTGTTGGAAATGAACAAGTCAGCAAAGTTACAGATAATGGTGATCTCTCTTCCTATGTGTCTGCATTTATAGAAAAGGAAGTTGGAAATGACCTTAAATCTTTAAAAAAGCTTGATAAACTCATAGAACAGATGACAGAAAATAAAATGCAGTTAGAGGAGCAGGCAAGTATTAAAACTCACGGAAATATTAGTAGTATACTCATTATAATTAATATAAACATGACCATTATATAGTTAATATGAATATGCAAGCTCATATGTAGTTGAAATATGTATAGCTTAACATTTTATGATTAATATAGGACTTGTTTTCCTATCAATATAAATCTATCTTTTTAAATGGCTTTATGATATTTAAATATGTTTTTACATACATAATTTATTTAATCAGGCCGTTATCGGTAGACATTTTTGCTGTTCTGTTTTTATTACAAATAATATGAGAATAAACATAATTGTTCTTCACCTTTCCTTTCTAAGTCATAAATCTAACTGAATTATTCCCTTATTAAAAACTCTTATTGGAAAAAGCCCACATTCTCCTGAGGCACAAGATGCTACCTGTGACCTGGTCTCTCCCTAGCTATTTAGGCTCATCTTTTCTCTCCGTGTTTCTTTCTCACATCAATATTTCTTTCCCTCTTACCTCTCTCCCTCTCTCTAAGCATGTCCTCGGTGAGGACAGTTCCTTTGAACTGTATTCTGTGCCCTAGTCAGATCTTTGCTGACTGAGCTGTTCCTCTGTCTGGAATGCCCTTTCCTTCCATAGTTCCCTAAAAAATTCCTACCAGTCCTACAAAAGTCTGTGCATGAACCATGCAAGCACAGTTGCCTTGTACTTCAAAACCTTGCTACTCAGAGTGTGGTGCTCAGTCCCTACTTCAGACCTACTGAATCTGAATAGGCATTGTAACAGATCTCTGGGTAATTCTTATACATTCAGGTTTGGGAAGCACTACCTTAGTACACCATTGCACCTAGCATCTCCTTTATTTCATCAACCCACTGTTGAAATATTTGCTTACATTTTTCTTCCATACCAACTGATCTTTAATGGCAGATGCTGTGCCTTATTTATGTCTATCCCTAGCACAGTGCCTGGTACAGAGTGTCTAATCAGTATTGATTAAATTAAAATTATTCTATAATTTTTTTTATATTGTACTGATGCCTAGTATTTGTATATGTTCTTCCATGAGGCTGGAAAGTACTCTCTGAAAGTACTGAGCTTCATGAAGGCAGATCCATAGATGCTGACAGGGGGTCAGTGTGATGTACCTCTCCCTACTTAGGTTTCGTTGGTACAGGATGCAGAAATCAGATCTTTCTTTTGGAGCTTTTAATTGATAATTTTCTATTCTATTACAGTGGTTCTCAGCCTTCCTAATGCCGCGACCCTTTAATACAGTTCCTCATGTTGTGGTGACCCCCAATTTCATTGTTACAAATTGAACATAATTAAGGCATAGTGATTAATCACAAAAACAATATGTAATTATATATGTGTTTTCTGATGGTCTTAGGCGACTGCTGTGAAAGGGTCGTTTGACCCCCAAAGGGGTCGCGACCCACAGGTTGAGAACCGCTGTATTAGAACAAACAAGTATTTTGAAGGTAATGAATGAATAAAAAAGGCTATGCAAATTTTATCTGATGGCTGCTGTTTTTTGTTTTTGGTATGATCAGGTACTTACGATTTCATCAGAAATCCCTAAAAGAATTCAGAATGCCTTAAAAAATGCAGAAGAATCAAAGCAATTTCTTAATCAGTGTCTGGAGCAAGAGACTCATCTCGTCAGTTCCATTAATAGCCATTTGCTGACTGCACAGCCCTGGATGGAAGATCTTGGGGCCATGATTAACCAAATTGAAGAGATAGAACGGCATCTCGCTTACCTTAAATGGATTTCACAAATTGAAGAACTAAGGTAAAATGGGTTTCTTTGTCCTCATAATTATTATTTTCCCTTGAGGCTTTGTCTTAGAGATTGCATGCATGCCATTAAATAATTGAGTTAATTAAAGATTATAATAATGTAATTTTACCAGTTGTTATTAAATTAGCATTATGATAATGATTCTTTTCCTTTATTGTGAATGAATATAAACTTTTCAGGGAGCTTAATTTGCATTTGAAAGAAAGTAAGTAAAAATTTTAAATCTTATGTTGTATTTGAACACATGATAAAAACCACTTTTTATAATGCTAGATTAATAACACATTCCCTCAGTGTGATAATAATCCTTTTTACTTTTTAGAGATGGCCACTTAATGAAATAGATTACTTTCACTATAATTTGAATTTTTTTCAGTGGGCATCATCTAATAAGAGCTACAAGTGTTCTTAGATGAATAAGAGTTCTACTTTTTTCCCCTAGCATGGTTACTTCTTTTCTTAATAACATGTTTTTTTCTGTAGGTCTTTTGTGATACATCTCTATTTCTAGCTCTCTTTTTGAATTAATACATATCACTGGTGGTTGATTGTGTCAGTATTAGCTTTCAAATAAGCTAAATTAACATTTCTGCCTAGGCTGGCAGATTATTTGGTTTCATGATATAGTCCTCCAACCCCTCTAAACTGTACTATTTCATTTTTGCTTTAACTGCTCTTCCCTCAAAGCTGTCAGCAACCATTAAGGGAAAAAAGTCATCCAAGAGTCTGATGTCTCATTTTAAATGTATCATCCTATATAATAAAAGGGTAATATGCAAATTGACCAAACAGCAGAATGACCGGTTGCTATGATGCGCATTGACCACCAGGGGGCAGACGCTCAACGCAGGAGCTGCCCCCTGGTGGTCAGTGTGCTTCCACAGGGGGAGTGCCGCTCAGCCAGGAGCTGGCTCATGGCTGGCGAGTGCAGCAGCGGTGGTGGGAGCCTCTTCCGCCTCTGCGGCAGTGCTAAGGATGTTCGACTGAGGGGTCCCGGACTGCAAGAGGGCTGGGCTGAGGGACACCCCCCCCACAACCCTCAGTGCATGAATTTCGTGCACCGGGCCTCTAGTAGTTTATATATTTTATGTTATTTCTTCCAAAGAGTAATACCGTATCACTTTGTCCTGCATGTTTCCTGAGATTTAAATAATTTTACCTATCAGTACAATATGAAAATTTTTGTTTTGCATACATGTTTTACCTTTACAGAAAAAATGATATGCCTAAGATTGTAGTATTATTAGCAATTCCAGAAGTTGACTTAAGCTTTTTAGAGTGTCTCTTTGTTTAGATAAATTCTTTATAGTGAAAGAATTTTAAACCTTGCTTTAGTTTACTAGTACTTCTTTTTTCCTTGCCCTCTGAAAGAAAATACTAAAAAGGGATAATATTAATAACCTTAAGTTATTGTAATAAATTATAACCTTATTAGGTAAAAGCTTCAGTCTTGTAGTAGATTAATTAAAATAGGGCCATAGTTATGGGTAGCCTTTTTCTGGTGTTGAAATTGTTTAAAAGAAAATATGCCCAGGGAGTTACATTAGAAATAGGAATCAAACTCATAATCAAGTAGAGCAGTTATGTCTCTCTTTAATAACATGTTTTTTCTCGTAGGTCTTTTGTGATACATCTCTATTTCTATTTCTAGCTTTCTTTTGGGCTCCTGAGACTTTCCTTATCTCTTAATTTTCCTTTAATGACTGTTTTTATTCTGTAGCACTTTTTTTTTTAAAGTAGTTTCTTCTTTCTAGAAGTAGCATCTTTACATTTAACCCTGTTTCTTGAATACTACAGTTCAACAGTATCACTCTGAATGAACCCTATAACCCTGGCTTTTCCTATGCTCTGAATGTCATTCATGCTTCATGTTGTGTGGAGATCTAATCCAGGTCGGTACTCCTGTATTCCGTGGTTATTTGTACATTTTAAAATTTCTTTTATAACATATAGACATTTCTTTAACATGGTAGTCTTTGTTTTAACATAACGCAACACTTAGTTTGGATGTCTTCAAAGTGGGAAATCAGTGAGGTTTGCCATAATGCACAGGGAAGAACCTCATACAGGAGCAGTTAATTGTGCATGCTAACTATCAGAACAAGAGCAGCTACCAGCATCTTTTTGTTAATCCTCATCCGAGGATATTTTTCCATTGATTTTTAGGAAGAGTGGAAGAGAGAGGGAAAGACAGAGAGAAACATCAATGTGAGAGAAACACATCAACTGGTTGCCTCCTGCATGAGCCCCGATCAGGGCATTGGCCGGGGAGAAGCCTGCAACCAAGGTATGTGCCCTTGACCGAAATTGAACCCAGGACCCTTTGGTCTGCTGGCCAATGCTCTCTCCACTGAGCCAAACCGGCTAGGACTACCAGCATCTTAATTACAGAAATGGTGGATTTGTTGATGCCCAGTGGGGGGAAAAATAGTATTTTAAATTCTGAGAATAACTATAAAAGACAAGATCTGTTGGAAATTTTAATAAAAAATATTAGTAAGGGAGAAGAAAGAAAAGTGAGAGAATGAGTGTAGGGGATGGCTAAAAGGGCCGGCAGAATAATACAAACATGAGCTTAGTATTCTTGTTGAGGCCTGAAACAGTGACAGTGGAAACCTCAAGCAGCTCCTTGAGAAAGGAGAGGAAAATACTAGTGCAGAGTAGAGCTGGCAGGGTGGGCTGCACCTTTCTCTTTGTGAGGAGGCGCTGTGTCTACCCCAGGAACATGACTGAACCGCACACCCAACCGGGTAGGAGAGTCCCAGCACATTCGTCATCTTCCAGCACAGTGGCCAAGCGCCCAGGTAGGATGAGCATAGGCTGCCTAGTGGAGAAGTACTTCAGGTTTCCTGCAGGGCTGACCCCTGCACTGAGATTCATTACTGAAAAGGTTACATTTTATTCCTTATTCTTAGATGACTTTAAGGTATGGAATATATTATTTTTATAAAAACCTTTCATTTTAAAATAAAAGGTTTTGCTTTATAGAGCCCAAATGGTAGCTCATAGGCTGAATTTGTCCTAAAGATATGTTGAATTTGGCTTGTTTTAAAGAATTTGAATAATTGGTTTGCTTTTACATGAAAATATTTCTTCTTTTTAAATTCCTCTCCTGAGGATATGGTTTGGGTTTGTTTGTTTGTTTTTAATTGTATTTTAGAGAGGGGGAAGGAGGGGAGGGAGATTCCTGGGATCAAACCTGCAACTTGGGTAGGAGCCCTGATCAGGAATGAAACCCGAAACGTTTTGGTATATGGGACAATGCTCCAGCCAACTGAGCCACCTAGCAGGAGCTTACATGAAAATCTTGTTTTCCTTCCTTTCTGGAAATATTTTAAGATTTGGCCACATTAGATCCACCCTTTAGTGTGGCAACAATTGGCTGGAGCCTTAGGATACTCTATTACTCACCCACTTTGCTTTTTTGAATTTACTTTCCCTATTAAGCCTTTGTAGGCATTTGAGTTTGCAACCCTTGCTGTAGAGCTTAACTTAAATTTTATCTGGAACTTTTCTAACGAATTTGAAAGGCCTGGATTCTAAGGTGCCTAAAATTCAGTTCCTTATAATCAGGTTCAACTGGGCAAAGTAGGTAAAGTCTTCAATCCCTTGGATTAAGATACTAAAGACTACAAAAAAAAAAAAAAAGAAAAGAAAAGAAAGATAATAAAGACTTCTTCTGTAAAAGGCAGATTTATCAGAAATGAGCAGTGCGTGAGGGAATGTGACCCAGGACAAATCTGTTCTGTTGGGAGGAGTGGGAAGGGCAAGGTGTAGGGAGGTCTTGACCATGGGCAGCTGTTCTCTAAGAATTTGAAGACTCTAGGCTCCCAGAGACATGGGTATCAGGTAAAAAAGCCACTTCTGTGTGGTGCCTCTTTCTTCCTTGGATTAATTTTATATAAAACAGGAGGGAGAAGCAGTTTTTCTGCTTTGGAATTATTTTGAACTGTCTTTAAAGTTTGCTTTGCCTTGTTTTGCAGTGATAACATTCAGCAATATCTCATGACCAGCAATGTCCCTGAGGCAGCCTCTACTCTGGTGTCTATGGCAGAACTTGACATCAAGCTACAGGAATCATCCTGTACTCACCTTCTTGGTTTCATGAGAGCCACTGTTAAATTCTGGCATAAAATCCTCAAGGACAGGCTTACAAGGTAAGGAATGTACTCATATTTTATGGTAATTACTTTTAGATAAGTATTTGGTGATCGTTGGATTTTACTGAAGTATGTGTATTACTTTTCTGTTACAGTGATTTTGAGGAAATTTTAGCACAGCTTCATTGGCCATTCATCGCACCCCCTCAGTCTCAAACTGTTGGCTCAAGTCGACCAGCCACTGCTCCTGAGATATATAGTAGCCTGGAGACACTATTTTGTCAGCTTCTGAAACTGCAAACCTCGTATCTTTGTTGGAGTTAAAACTTACTAAAATTTATTTTTCTATGGTAGATTTGTGACTAGAGAGTAAAACTTTTTGAAAGTGGCCAAAAGTCAAATGGGACTGGTTTGGACTTGATCTGTATAAGCTCACAGAGTGGTAGATTGTTTTCTTTCGTAGTGAACTGCATGTGGGTGGCAGGGCAAGGGTCAGCCTGAAATACGTAACTGACCCAAGTTTGACTCACATAATCTCTTGGGACAGTAGTTAAAAATGGGTAGTTGGAAGGAAACCTATTAACTTAGTGTTAATTTAATAAAATGATTACTTGAATGTGTTTTTTACTACTATTTTTTAAGAAAGACATATTAATTCTAATAACATTTTTCATGCATTTTCTAACTAATGTATAGGAAGATTACATATTATTGGTGTTATAATTTTTACTTAGTATCCTATATCTTTGTTGGAAAAATGTATGTGTGCATATACACACATACACGTATGCTTTTGATTCTTTTCCCTTGACTTGACTATGTCAGAGATGAATTACTTACTGAGCCAAAACAACTTCCAGAAAAATACTCTCTTCCTGCATCCTCTTCTGTCATCCTGCCCATCCAGATTATGCTGACTCCCCTGCAGAAGAGGTTCAGGTATCACTTCAGAGGGAACCGACAGACTAATGTTATAAGCAAGGTGTGCTTTGCCAACTCTTGTCCTTGGTTTTTATTAATAGCAAATATTAAGGATTTCTGTACTTTCCCTTTAACCAAGTTAAAATCTGATCCTATTGACATTTCTCTAAAGATGTGAATACCTGTTTTGTCACTGCCCTTTATAGATATACTTAGAGGCCCGGTGCACTACATTCGTGCACTGGGGCGGGGAGGGGGGGGCAGGGGTCCCTCAGCCTGGCCTGTGCCCTCTTGCAGTCTGGACCTCTCCGCGGACATCCCCTGAGGGGGTATTGGTAGAAAGAACAGTAGAACCAATTAGTAAGTAGTGAGACAAAGCAATCAACCTAAAGTTGTAGAGAGGTAGTAGTAATTTGAGGTAAGAAAATTGTGAGTTATGTTGGTTGCTTTTTAAAGACTGGTTCCAGTGGTCCAGGTACTCTGACATCAAGCCTAAACTATGCAGCTCCCGAAATTTGAGATTGCCGCTTACTCATTTTTGTATTCCTAACATCTAGCACACAACAGGGATTTACCATTCATTAAATGTTTAATCCCTGTCTAGCAAAACTTTGAAATTTTATGTAGTCATCTCTAGGGACAATTTAAAATGCTGCATACTTACATTTCCTATTATATAATTATACCTGTTTTAAGGCATGTATAATGTTTGTGATGTAGACCAGCCAAATTTTTTTCTGAATTTAACTTTTGAAATGAAAAAGCAGAAAATAATGTTTAAAAATTATTTTTGGCCCTAGTCAGTTCAGTTCAGTGGATAGCTTGTCAGCTTGTGGATTGAAGGGTCCCGGGTTCGATTCTGGTCAAGGGCACATGCCCGGGTTGCGAGCTCAATCCTCAGTACGGGGCGTGCAGGAGGCAGCCGATCAATGATTCTCTTTAATCGTTGATGTTTCTATCTCTCTCTCCTTCGCCCTTCCTCTCTGAAATCAATAAAAATATATTTTAAAAAATTATTTTGGGTCCTGGCCAGTTTTGCTTAGTGATTAGAGCAGCGGTGGGCAAACTAAAAAATGAATAAAACTAAAAAAAAAAAAAAAAAAAGACCGTACCCTTTTATGTAATGATGTTTACTTTGAATTTATATTAGTTCACACAAACACTCCATCCATGCTTTTGTTCCGGCCCTCCGGTCCAGTTTAAGAACCCATTGTGGCCCTTGAGTCAAAAAGTTTGCCCACCCCTGGATTAGAGTGTTGGCCCAAAGACCGAAGGGTCACAGGTTTGATTCCTGGTCAAGGGCACGGTTGGGGTGAGAGCAGAGGCAACCAATCAATGTGTCTCTCTCACATCGATGTTTCCCCCCACCCCCAACCCCCTGCTTCCACTTTCTCTCTAAAAAAAAATAAAATCTATGAAAAAGATATTCTCACTCGGGTAAGGTCTAAAAAATTATTTTGGAATGTTACTTAAAAAAATAAACTATTTAAAGGTCATCAGTTCTTTGGAACACTGATTTTATATATTTGTAAATGCTAGGTTTTAAATATATATGGCATAAATTTGAGTATTGATGTAAGCCACATTACTGGAATTTATTGGGAGTACATTAGGAAACATTTGATTATTAAGCTTTGCATGAGTTTAAAATTCAGAGTAGAAATTGTGCTCT
Source organism: Myotis lucifugus (assembly GCF_000147115.1). Taxonomy (NCBI): domain Eukaryota; kingdom Metazoa; phylum Chordata; class Mammalia; order Chiroptera; family Vespertilionidae; genus Myotis; species Myotis lucifugus. Next base: position 9,800,036 of record NW_005871066.1, on the reverse strand, counting down.
TACATGTAGGAATTTTCAACTAATTTTTGTAAGTGTTGTGTGTATACAATGAAATAGAGCCATTTAACTGTAACTCTAGTTGGAATGACTCAAGAAGTCAAACTATTTTACCTCCTTTCCTAGCCTGAATGGTACTTGACTCAAGTGCTTATGTGGATTGGGAACCACACACAGTTTCTGGATGAGAAGATTCAGCCAATATTAGACAAAGCAGGCTCTTCAGCAAATGCAATGGTAAGAGACTCGGTCCTAAGCATTCCAGTGTTAGAGTGTCCACGAATAGCTTGTCATGTATATTACCTTATGCTTGCTTATGTATTTCTTTTAGCTTGAATTTTCTCGGGGCCTTATGATGCTGGTTCTGGAGAAGTTAGCAGCTGACATTCCTTGTCTGCTCTATGATGACAATCTCTTCTGTCATTTGGTGGATGAGGTGCTGTTGTTTGAAAGGGAGCTACACAGTGTTCATGGCTATCCTGGCACTTTTGCTAATTGTATGCATATTCTATCAGAGGAAACCTGTTTTCAGAGGTGGCTGACTGTGGAGAGAAAATGTAAGTGCTCATGTAGCCATGGGGAGAGAGGTCCCTTTTTGTGCATATTAATTTTTGGTGTTTTTCTCCAAGAAATTTCTTGGTCAGAGTTTACCAAGTTGCCTTTAGAGGTCATTTTCTTTTCTTCTCATCAAACGTTGGTTTTCTTCTATAATTGCACTCTCTGTGTTTCTAGAGTGGAATATTTTAATATATTTAACTGTTTTATAAATTTTTACATACAGTAGTTCTGCTCTTGGTAGAATCATTTTGGATGCATTGCTTCAAGTATTACAAAGGGTATTATTTCTGCTCTTGGTAGAATCATTTTGGATGCAGCTTGTCTAGTCAGTATAACTATTTTGAAGGTTTTGGGTAGGGTTGGCAGGGAGAAGTAACTTGTTTAACCTTAAAATAGAGCATGTTAAATATAGTGCAACTAGTATAAGAGGCTGTTGATTTATTTTTTATAGAAAAGTCATCATTCCTAAAAAATTGCGAGCTGAAAAATTAGAAATGACTGTAACTACTTGACATAATCCTTTCTTTGCATTATCAGTTGCTCTTCAAAAAATGGACTCAATGCTTTCATCAGAAGCTGCCTGGATATCCCAATATAAGGATATCACTGATGTGGATGAGATGAAAGTTCCAGACTGTGCAGAAACTTTTATGACGCTCCTCTTAGTTATAACTGGCAAGTATAAGTCTTTTTTTTTTAATATATATTTTATTGATTTTTTTACAGAGAGGAAGGGAGAGGGATAGAGAGTTAGAAACATCGATGAGAGAGAAACATCCATCAGCTGCCTCCTGCACATCTCCTACTGGGGATGTGCCCTCAACCCAGGTACATGCCCTTGACCGGAATCAAACCTGGGACCTTTCAGTCCGCAGGCCGACGCTCTATCCACTGAGCCAAACCGGTTTTGGCAGAAAGTCTTTTAAGATAAAACTTTGTCTTAAAAGTACTAACTCTTGCCCTAGCCAGTTTGGCTCAGTGGATAGAGCAGGGGTCCTCAAACTTTTTAAACAGGGGGCCAGTTCACTGTCCCTCAGACCGTTGGAGGGCCGGACTGTAGTTTAAAAAAAAACTATGAACAAATTCCTATGCACACTGCACATATCTTATTTTGAAGTAAAAAAACAAAATGGGAACAAATACAATATTTGTATTTGCATGTGGCCCACGGGCCGTAGTTTGAGGACCCCTGGGATAGAGCATTGGCCTGCGAACTAAAGGGTCCCAGGTTCAATTCCAGCCAAGGGCACATGCCCAGGTTGTGGGCTCGATTCCCCCCGAGTAGGAGATGTGCAGGAGGCAGGCAATCAATGATTCTCTCTCATCATTGATATTTCTATCTCTCTAGCTCTCTCCTTTCCTCTCTGAAATCAATAAAAATATATTTTTTAAAAAAGTACTAACTCTTCCCATGATACTTTTTTTTCCCCATGATACTTTAAGTAGTTTAACAAAATTAATATTACATAATAGTTATTATAAGATCTTCAAATTCAGTTTCTATTTTGGCAGAACTCTGGCATAATATCCTAGGTTTCATATTTTTAATAATTTAAGATCTTAAACATTGGTATATATGAGGGGAAATTCATGAATTGTTACATAAAAACAAATGGGAAATTGATTTTACTCCCTGAATTCTCTCGCCACTTAGTTTGTGATTGACCAAAATTTTAAATATTCCAAAGATTGCAGAAAGTAACTTCAGGGGTTAGAGTAGTAATAGAAACTCTTCTAATAGTGCAAGAATATTCTGGCCAGAGGGAGGCCTAACAGCCTCGAACCTGGTTGGTCTGCAGCATCTGCATGGCTCCCTGTAGGCCTCTGGCTCTGCAGGTGCCACCATGTCCTCTCTACCTCCATCCTCTCTGTCTTGTCCATTTCTTGGGCCTGCATGTGTAGCCCGAAAAAGTGTTATTCCAGCCTCGTCAGTAAATCCATATATGCAACTTAAGAAAAATATGAAATCACAAACATAAAAATTTTAGAAAAACTCATGCTTTAAAAAAAAATTCTTTATTGTTGAAAGTATTACATATGTCTCCTTTTGTCCCCCATTGGTCTTTTTTTTTTTTTTTAATACATTCTTACTGATTTTTGAGAGAAAAGGAGAGGGAAACAGATAGAAACATCAATGATGAGAATCTTAGATTGGTTGCCTCCTACACGCCCCTCTCTGGGGATCAGAGCCTGAAACTCGGGCATGTGCTCTGACCGGGAATCGAACTGTCACCTCTTGGTTCATAGGTCAACACTCAACCACTGAGCCATGCTGGCTGAGCTAAAGAAAAACTTTACTTTTTATTACGGAAATTTTCTTCTTTTTAAAGAAAAATGTTTTTAAAATATATCTTCATTGATTTTAGAGAGAGAGGGAGAATGAGAGAGAGAGAGAGAGAGACAGAAACATCATTGTTGTTCCACTTATTTATGCATTCATTGGTTGAATCTTATATGTGCCCTGACTGGGGACCAAACCCGCAACCTTGGCATATTGGGATGACACTCTGATCAACTGAACTACCCGGCCAGGGCCAAGGGAAGTTTTTAAACATACATAATGTAGTATAATATAATGAACCCTCAGGTATATGTTATTAAGGTTTTCTTAAATTCTCATCTTTCTATTATATATTTTTCTCACCAACTTTTCTTTTTTCCTGGAGTAATTTTAACACTTCAGACAGCTTACCATTTCACCTATAAATTCTTTTTTTTTTTCACCTATAAATTCTTATGTAGGTATCTATTTTAACCTATCCTAGTTCCTCCTTCCTTTTAAAAAAATGTCATTTATTTATTGTAGAACTGCAGTGCTTTTTAAAAAAAATATTTTTATTGATTTCAGAGAGGAAGGAAGAGAGAGATAGAAACATTAATGATGAGAGAGAATCATTGATTGGCTGCCTCCTGCACGCCCCCTACTGGGGATCGAGCCCGCAACGCAGGCATATGCCCTTGACCGGAATTAAACCCGCGATCCTTCAGTCCACAGGCCTGCGCTCTATCCACTGAGCCAAACCGGCTATGGCAATGGAGTGCTTTTTGTATATAATTATTTCATATGTCCTTTAAAAAATTGAGGCATGATTTATATACAGTGAAAAGCATAGATTTTATGTATACAGTCCAGTGAGTTTTGACAAATATATAGACTTGTGAAACCCACATCCTTAGAAAATTTAGAAATAGATCCATACTTGAATGGTCAATTGATTTTTGACAAGGGCACCAAGGCATATCAGTAGGGAAAACCTATAGCTATATCATATTCAGTACCAAAAACCTTCATATGTTTTGTTAACTTTCTCCACAGACAGGTATAAAAATCTTCCCACAGCTTCCAGAAAGCTGCAGTTCCTGGAGTTACAGAAAGACTTAGTAGATGATTTTAGGATACGACTGACTCAGGTGATGAAAGAAGAGACCAGAGCTTCCCTTGGCTTTCGATACTGTGCGATTCTTAATGCTGTGAACTATATCTCAACAGTGCTAGCAGACTGGGCTGACAATATTGTAAGTTAATGTGCTTTTATATTGAATAATACATTAGTGGTACGAATAGTTTTACCTTTTGAAATGTTGATTCTATAGCAAGCAAAAATACACATTAGGCAGAATAACAATTAGGCCAAACTTAAAAGGTGTGATTAAAGTACATATTTTTCTCAATCAACTCTCAAATGGTTAAATAATCCTGATATTTTAATCATTGGGGGAAAAAAGCCAACATTTCATGAAATAGTTGTTTATAGTTCTCTTTAGACTTTATACTTGGGAATTACTTGTATGGTAATTGTCATCTCAGAAAAGTCAATAAAATCCAGAACTTTAAGGAAAATAAAATAATAACACTTGATATCTCTTGAATGCCTCAAAATGTGACAAATTATGAAGAATCACAAAAAATATAAACTATTTTAAGATTTTTAATGATTTCATACATTAAAATTATTTGTTTATTTTCAAACATATACAAGCATAAATAGAATAATAAAATGAATCTGCATATGACTATCACCCAGCTTCTCGTACCAGTTTTGTGTCATTTTAAACAAAATGAAACTTCCACTCCCCATGTTTGATTATTTGGAATCAAATCTCAGATATCATGTTTCTTGGTAAATATTTTAATATATATATACCTCTGAAAGATAAGAGCTCCCTTTTAAAAAAACATAACTACCATTTTTCGCTAAAAGTATTACAAAGGGTATTACATAAGTGTCCTTTTTTCCCCCCCACCCTTGACAAGCCCAAATGAAACCTCCACTCCCCATGTTTGATTATTTGGAATCAAATCTCAGATATCATGTTTCTTGGTAAATATTTTAATATATATATACCTCTGAAAGATAAGAGCTCCCTTTTAAAAAAACATAACTACCATACCATTATCACATCCAAGAAAATTAACTAATTAAATTATTGGAAGGTATGTTTTAAATAAATCTAAATATCAAAACGTTGGGTCCAATTAACAAGTACTGTAAGACCTTTTACCTCCAATAATTTTACTTACCCATCTTTTCTCCATGTAGATTCCATGTGTTGACAGATTTGGTCTGCCTAAATATATATTAACTGGTAATTTATTTTTACTCTTTTTATTAATCCAAGGAATATATTGGGTGTTAGGGCTTTGTTAACCAGATTTTCCAATATATACTTCCAGAAACTTAGCCTTCCCAATTTAACATACATAGATTAATGCCTATAGCTGTTTTAGACATTAAAATGATCCAGAGGGCCTCCAAGAACTCCTTCTTAGGGTACCCTGGGGTTAAGAACCCCTTCTTAGGGTACCCTGGGGTGATATAAAAATCAGCTTGGGGTTTCACCAGCTTGTGCAATGACATAGGTTTCATGACAGGAAGCCTTAACAGAAAATTAAGATGATCATAAAACAGTGAAATAAATATATTTAGGTGAAAAAACTAAAATGAGAATAATGAATATGAAGATACATTATAAAGTATTATATAATTATATCATGAAATGAAACTAGAAAAGTAAAATGAAAAACAGTTTGCTCAAACATTTGTAATATAGGGATCCCAGAAGTAAAAGAAAAAGAGAAAGGAACAGGATCTTTATTTAAAGAAATAATGGCTGCCCTAGCCTGCGTGGCTCAGTGGATAGAGCATTAGCCTGTGGACTGAAGGGTCCCAGGTTCGATTCCGGCCAAGGGCACATACCTGGGTTGTGGGCTCGATCCCCAGTGGGGGGTGTGCAGGAGGCAGCTGATCAATGATTCTCTCTCATTATTGATGTTTCTATCTCTCTCCTTCTCCCTTCCTCTCTGAAATCAATAAAGAAATATATTTAAAAAAAAGAAAAAGAAATAATGCCTGAAAACTTTTGTAACCTGGGAAAGGAAACAAACATCCTGGTTCAGGAAGCACAGAGAGTTCCAAACAAAATGTACTCAAAGATACCCACACTAAGACATAATGTAATTAAAACGGCAAAAGTTAGAGACCTTCTTGAAGGAGGCAAGAGGTAAAAAACAGTAAAACCCCATAAGGCTGTGAGCTGATTTTTCAGCAGCAACTTTATAGACCAGAAGGGAGTGGCAGGATATTTTTAAAGAGCTAAAAGAAAAGAACCTACAACCTAGAATAATTTATCCAGCAGGGTTATCCTTCAGAATTTAAAGAAAGAGTTTGCTGGCTTGGCTGCCATGGCTCAGTGGTTGAGCTTCGACCTATGACCCAGGAGGTCACGGTTGGATTCCTGGTCAGGGCACATGCCAAGGTTGCAGGCTTGATCCCCAGTGTGGGGCATGCAGGAGACAGCCAATCAGTTATTCTCTGTCGTCATTGATGTCTCTCTCTTTCCCTCTCTCTTCCTCTCTGAAATCAATAAAAATATATTTTTTTAAAAAAGAGTTTCCTGGACAAACAAAAACTAAAGTAGTCCATCATCATTATACCAGCTTTACAAGAAATAGTAAAGGGTCTTCTTTAAGCAGAAAAGGGAAGTTCATAACTAGAAATAGGAGAAAGGAAAAAAAATCTCATAGGCAAAGCCAAATACTTAATAAATACAGCATATCATATATGTAAGAAGCTACTACAGAGGTCAAAAGAAAAAATATCAGACTTAAACCATGAGTAGTTAGGAGATGCACAATAGAAAAAGATCTAAAACATGATATCAATAATGTAAAGCATGGGAGGGGGTGTAAAAATTGTCCTTATAGAATATCTTCAAACGTAAAGACCTGTCAGCTTTACAGATACACACACACACACACACACACACACACACACACACCTCAGGGTAACTACAGCTACAAACCTGCAAAGAACAAAGAGAAAGAAATCCAAACAAAATACTAAAGAAAAACAGCAAACCACAAGGGAAGAGATTAAGAGAAGAAGAAAGGAACAGAGAACTATAAAACAACCAAAAAATAATGAACAAAATGGCAATACTTATCAATAATTACTTTACATATGAATGGATTAAATGCTCCAATAAAAAGACACAGGGTGGTTCTGTGAATTTGAAAACATGATCCACCTATAATAGTAATTAAAAAAACATGACCAATCTAACAAGAGACACTTCTAATTGAAAGACACATGCAGACTGAAAGTGAAGGGATGAAAAAAGATATTTCATGTGAATAGAAATGAAAAGAAAGCTGGCATAGGATACTCATATCAGACAAAATAGACTTTAAAACATTTAAAAAAGACAAGGAGATAGCAATTATAAAGGGGTCAATCCAAGAAGAGGACATAACAATTGTAAATATCTACACAACTAACATAGGAGCACCTAACTTTATAAAGCAATTGTTAATGGGCATAGAGGGAGAAATCCAGAGTAATACAGTAATAGTTGGGGATTTTAATATCTCACACCAGTGAGATCGTCCAGACAGAAAATTAATAAGGAAATGATGGCCTTAACGATCACATTACACCAGATTAACTTAATAGACACTTACAGAACATTTCATCTAAAAACTGCAGATATATACATTTTTTTTCAAGTGCACATGGAACATTTTCTAACATAGACCACATGTTAGGCCACAAAACAAGTCTCAGTAAATTCAAGAAGATTGAAAAATCATATCAAGCATCTTTTCCAACCACAGTGGTATGAAACTAGAAATCAACCACAGGAAGAAAACTGGAAAAACCACAAATACATGAAGACTATAAATAACATGCCAATGGATCAAAGAGGAAATCAAACAACAACAAAAAAATAAAGGGGGAAATAAAGCTGTTTACTATTGGGGGGAGGGGGGAGGGTAAAAGAACAAGAGGGGAATATGCTTCAAGTTTTAGCCAAAAAGAAAAAAGGGAGAGAGAGCTCCAATATCTGTGTGGTTTTTCAGTAAGGTGGAAAAAATAATTTTAACTAAAGACTTAAAAGTACCATTTAAAAAATATAATAGATAAGGTGGGGATTGAAAAATCACAGTTAAATAATTAGATTAACTGAGAATTGGTGACAAATTCACAGTATACTAAGGAAAATAATTTTTGAATGTGCCCACATGAGTCACAAAAATGGACAAGGTAAATTAATTTAAAATTTCTGTACATTGTCAAATCTAATCTTAATGCAATAAAACAAAAAATAAAAGCAGAAATGACATATAGCCGAACATAGACATTTAGAAATATTTAATACTTGGGTTAGGGAGGAAGTCTAAAAAACATGACAAGAATGTATCTTAAATTATGAATTTATGACAAAAAATTATAGTATACTGGTAATGTATTATATAATGTGTTGTATACAGAATTATGATATACTGCTAAAAGATAGACAAAAATTGTATTTCTTTACTGTGAAATATAAAAAGTAGTCTTTATCTTAAATACAGGGTAATAAACCAAAATAAATAGGAAATAAAAATACTAATTACAGATGTAAACACAATAAAAATCTGATAAACAAAATCATAATTTATTTTAGTCTGGCCTTTGGCTGTAACAATAATTATTTAAAACCTACTTTTTCTACAAAAATTTTAGCTGAAATCTTTGTACATAATATCATTCTGTTGAGCAAGGAAAATAAGACAAAATATTTCACAATTATAATTTCAAATAATCATTTTAAAATACAGTGTAGAGTGTAATAATGATCAATGCATTTATCTTTATAAAGTCACCTAATCAGAATACATTCACTCATTGTATACTTTTTTGTATCATGTTCCTAATTTTAGTAAGTAGTTTATTCATTCAGCCCCCACACTGCTCCATTTTCTGCTAAGTGTTTTCAATAGTATGCAACAAATTGTCATTCTTGATTCTTGTGCCAGATGATTTAAAAAGAAACTCATTCAGGGACAGATTTTTAACTTCAATGAAATATTTGTGGAACATCACTAACTAACTTCAGGGCTGTAGCCTTTAACAGAGATGAATTTGCCATCATCCTTATCCTTAGAAAATTACCTGACACTGAAAATTTCTTTCTGATGCTGAATTAACTGTCCTTCTGTCAACAGAGAAATAACCAAATTTTAGAGTTGATTCTTTATATTATGAATGAATTCTGTGTCCTAGTATGTTACTGTGGTACAAATTCTGTTTAAAATCAAAAGTCCCTTTATCACCTTCATAGTTCTTTAGACTCTGAATGCTTTAAATAACAATCATAGCCCTGGCCGGTGGCTCAGTGGTTAGAGCGTCAAGGGCATGTACCTAGGTTGCAGGTTCAATCCCTGGCCCCCGTTGGGGCTTGTGTGAGAGGCATCTCACTTCGATGTTTCTCTCTCTCTTTCTTCCTTCTCCTTCCCTACTACTCTCTGGAAAAATATCCTCCCGTGAGGATTAACAAAATAAATCATTAAAACTCTTGTATTACAAACTTAGAAAAATAAAAAGGAAAAGTGGACAAGAGTTGACCTTCCCCTTATTTAGATTCTCTGCTAATAGCTGTCTCTCCATTCCCAGGTTGTGCCAAGCCTGACATGTCCATCCATTCAGAATTAGGAAGTTTTCAGGGATAGGGGACAGAAACCCGATGCATAGGCCTCAGCGGGAAGTGGGGGGAATGAGGAAGTGAGGAATTTGTGTTGCTCTGAGGATTAGGCATGGCTGCTCTGAAGTTGTTTTCTGGCTTCATACTCAGACACATTGGTAAGTGTGACCATAGGTGGCCCAGGACCACTTGGTCCATCAGCAATCTCAAAAGGATAGTGCCTCTTTCCAGATAGTTTCAGCAGAAATACAAAGGTGGCCTCTCACATATCCGTCACTGAACAACTAAGTGTGGCCATCCCCAACCCCTGTTCATGGACATTAGGTTCTTTTTAGTCTTTTGTTAATATTCACAGCACTGTTTCCCTATACGGCAGAAAAAATAATACTAACTCTACCTAAAATACCACTGTAAAAATGACACTGTAATTTTCTTAACTCTTATACATGCTAGGTTACTACAACTTTAAATCTGTCTAGGAAAATGATTACTTAAGGAAGTATGGTAGCCATCAGGGAAATGCAAATCAAATCCACCATGGTATACCACTTCATACAAACTATGGAGGAGGACTATGGTAAAAATGACATAATAACAGCTGTTGGCACGGTTGTGGAGAAATCTGAATCCTCACACAGTTGATGGGAAAATAAGATGGTGCAATTGTTGTGGAAAACAGCTTGGCAGTTTCTCAAACTGTTAACATATCATCTAACATATCATCCAGCGATTCCACTCTTAGGTATATACCTAAGAGAAGTGAAAACATATGTCCACACAAATGTTCATAACAGCGTTATTCATAACAGACAAAAAGTGGAAATAATCCAATGTCCATCAAAATGTGGTATATCTGTATAATGGAGTATTACTTAGCAATACAAATAAAATACTAATACATGTAACAACATGGATGAATCGTGAAAACATGCTAAGTGAAAGGAGCTAGTCACAAAGAACCACAATTTGTATGATTCCATTTATATGAAGTGTCCAGAATAGGCAAACCCATAGGGGGAGAGTGTGGAGGGGAAGGAGGAGGATGTCCGAGAGTGTGGGGTTTCTTTTTGGAGTAATGAAGATGTTCTAAAATTGTGAGATACGTGCAACCCTGAATATAATAAAAGCCACTGAACTGTGTACTTTAAATGACTGAATTATATATGAGTTCTATTGCAAGCTGGTAAAGCACCTCAATAAATGTGTTCACATATTTTTGCTTTCAGTTCTTTCTACAACTTCAACAGGCGGCATTGGAGGTCTTTGCAGAGAACAACACTCTCAGTAAACTGCAGCTGGGACAACTTGCCTCTATGGAGAGCTCTGTCTTTGATGACATGATTAACCTGTTAGAGCGTTTAAAACATGACATGTTGACCCGTCAAGTAGACCATGTTTTTAGAGAAGTTAAAGAGGCTGCAAAATCGTATAGAAAAGAAAGGTAAGTCCTCTGTGTTTTCTTACAAGTCAACTTTCAACTCCAGTTTGATAAAAGATGATATATATTGTCAGATTTCCAAGATATCTAAATAGCACAGAGTTAGGCCTTTTGCACACCAAGCTTAGTTAACTATTTCTGTCTAAAATATATTCATTCTTACTTACTTTCTTTTTATTGATTTCAGAGAAGAAGGGAGAGGGATAGAAACATCAGTGATGAGAGAAAATCATCTATCGGCTACCTCCTGCATGCCCCCACTGGGATCGGGCCCACAACCTGGGCATGTGCCCTGACTGGGATTCGAACTATGACCTCCTATTTCATAGGTCAACGCTCAACCACTGAGCTACACTGGCCGGGCTAAAATAGATTCACTCTTAATCAGAATAAACTGACCATAATTTAACCTTCAGATGTGTCCATAAATACAGAGAGCTGATGTATGGTATGAGTTGAACGGCCTAGCCCAGTGGTCGGCAAACTCATTAGTCAACAGAGCCAAATATCAACAGTACGATTGAAATTTCTTTTGAGAGCCAAATTTTTTAAACTTAAACTATATAGTTAGGTACATTGTTATTAATTTAATTAGGGTACTCCTAAGCTGGCCTTTGCTAAAAACGTCCTCAATCTGAGGGGTTGACCTCAGCGAACGTACCCCCACTTCTTCTAATGCCACTCCTTCAAAATAGACTTGCCCAGGCCGAAAACCGACTTCTGCGCATGGGCCACGAAGTTTCAATCGCACTGTACGTGCCTGCCCGCACGTGGTATTTTGTGGAAGAGCCACACGCAAGGGGCCAAAGCCGCATGTGGCTCACAAGCCTCAGTTTGCCGACCACTGCCTAGCCTGTCACCCATTTTCAAAGTAAGGGGCTGCTGCAGTCCTTTGTGCATGCTTGTATTGTCCAGTTCATTCTCCTGACATAACTCCCTGTGGACACCTGTTACCTCCACTAGACTGAGGTCCTTGACAGCAGCAATACCTTTTTGTCCTAGCACAGTCCTAACCAACTTGGAAGTGTAGTCCCTGTTTTGCTAAAAATTAGAGCATAAAATTAGCTGTTATCTTAAATGCTAATATGTTTTACATTTTAACTGTCTTAAAATTATTTCAATAAGTCCTCTTTGGGGATTTAAAAAATTTAATCAAGCCCTAACTGGTTTGGCTCAGTGGATAGAGCGTCGGCCTGCGGACTGAGAGGTCCCAGGTTCGATTCCAGTCAAGGGCATGTACCTTGATTGCGGGCACATCCCCAGTGGGGGGTATGCAGAAGGCAGCTGATGGATGTTTCTCTCTCATCGATGTTTCTGACTCTCTATCCCTCTCTCTTCCTCTCTGTAAAAAATCAATAAAATATATTTAAACAAATTTTAATCTATCATCTTCACTAAATAAACAATATTTGAGAGCTAAAGTATAAATATATGTGTATTTATTTTTCTGAGAGAGTTTTAAATGCTGTACATCTTTTCTTATTCAAAACTAGTGCCCCAGTGCATGAATTCGTGCACATTGAAAGGAAATTAATTAGGAGAAATATTTTAATATCGCTATTCGCCCATTCTCAATAATAGAAGTTTCAACCAAATTCACTATAGACAATGACAGATCGAAACACATGTGTGCGATTGGCGCCAGCGAGAACTTTATATGTATCACACATGCGTGAGTCAACTTAGCCTTTTGTATATATATAGAATAAAGTTGCTTAAGTAGACCTGCTTTCTGATTTAGCTAAACTTTTTTTAGCCAGTGAAGCACCCCAACTTCTCTTTCAGGTAATTGTCAGCAACATAGCAGTAAATATCAACACGAAGCAGATTGTTATTGTAGACCATGCAGGGAGAACAAAGGGTAAAATATTTAACTGCATCAGTGTTTAATTATATTCTGCGCAGTGAGAAAACCTGAAGTCATTTTCAAGGTCCCCCATTTCCAACTTCCTTTCAGTTGGGTCAAGTTTCTAAGCTTTCTAAATCTCCGTTTTCTGGTAATGAAAAGAAAATAGGATTCCACCGAGTCTCCTATCTGCCTACTCTAGGAATCCTGTGAGGATCAAATGAGATGAGGCATGGGAAAACACTTCACAGACATTTGGTTAAAATGTAAAATGTTTGCACCTGGCTATAAAGCAAGTCATGTTCCTGGGCTGACGAAACTTCAAGGAGGCTAGTCGCTAGGGAGAGGAATCCAGATGTTGCTACATGATGTCATTACCCGGTGCCCACAGCCACCGTTTCTGGGCTGGGCTGGGCTGTGGGCCACATTTTGCGCCATGGGGTCTTGGCAGCGTTGGCTGCGATTTTGGTGGGCTGTTGCTCCGGGGTGGTGGTGGGGCCTGTGTCCCACTTGGAGGAAGCTGAGTGTTGCTTTGTGGGTGCCAGGTCCGCAGTGCCATTTCTCTGTAAATGGCCAGTGCGCATCACAGCAGCTCCTACATTGAGCGTCTGCCCCCTGGTGGTCAGTGTGCATCATAGCGACCAGTAGGACAGTTGGACACTTAGCATATTAGCCCTTTACATATGGACTAGAGGCCCAGTGCACGAATTCATGCATGGGTGGGGTCTGGCTGGTCCGCCCCGATGGGGGCAGATCAGGGCCAGGATGGCAGGACAGAGGGGATGCAGGAGGTTGGCCGGCCAGCCCTGCCCCCGATCAGGGTGGGTGGTGGCCAATCAGGGGAGGGGCCAGCCAGGGAGTGGGGCCGAGGGAGATTGGCCAGCTGGCCACACCCCCAATCAGGCCGGTTGGCCAGCTGCAGTCTGGTAGTTCCAGTCGTTCTGGCATTCCTGTTGCTGGCTTTTTATATATATAGATGCCTCAGGACAGTGCATTTCCCCAAATTTAAAATTCGTTAAATCTTTAAAAACAAAGTGATGAAAATGTTTATGGTAAAAATGAATGTGCTACAGGCAGTGCTGCTCTTGTTTTCCCAGGTGGTTGTCCTTGCCCTCTCAGTCTGAGCAGGCAGTCATGTCCCTGTCCAGCTCGGCTTGCCCCCTCCTGCTTACGTTACGAGACCGTTTGCTTCAGTTGGAACAGCAGCTTTGCTTCTCTTTATTTAAAACTTTCTGGCAAATGCTCGTAGAGAAGCTGGATATATACATCTATCAAGAAGTAAGTAAGGAGAAGACTATTTGGGGCTATGATGATGAAGGCAACTGTGATATGAATTATTCTTTGTTTCAGATCATTCTTGCTAATCACTTCAATGAAGGAGGAGCAGCTCAGTTGCAGTTTGATATGACTCGGAATCTTTTCCCTTTGTTCTCCCACTATTGCAAGAGACCAGAAAATTACTTTAAACAGTAAGCTCAGTTTTTAACAATTGAGTTTGATGTATCAAATCCTGAGAGGATGTTAATTCCTTTTTTAACAACTTTAGGGTTCCAATGATGTTAAATGTATATAGCATCAAATAAAAATTTTATATGTTCATTGTGTATCAGAATAATACAGGGTGGGGTAAAAGTAGGTTTATAGCAGTTCATCTGGAAAATAATACAATAATTAAGAAATAATAATACTAATACAAGAATAAACTATGGTTCACATACTCACAACTGTGAACCTACTTTTGCCCATCCTACATTTGACCCATGACCCCAAAAAGTCCACCAGCACTGGATATAAATTATAGTTGGGCTTTCTTTTCTAGCATTTGCTTTAATACTCTGATTTGCTTATTACTAGAGAAATAAATAGAAAAATGAAAGCAAGGTCAGTTCTACCATAGTTGATAAATGTAAGAAATTAAAAATATGTTTAGTATCTAATAACAGGCCAGGCTTGAAGAAAATTCTTGTTTTTAAACATTTGACATTAATTTTAGTTCTAAGTATATAATTATAGGAAGAATTCTTAGAAGTATTTTTAGAAATTATTGATGTAAAATTTGAATTGTTTGGGTCTTTCTGAGATTATAAAATATTCTTTTTTATAAAATGAAAGATTATTTTTGCTCATTTCAGTAAGCTTTCTATTTCTGTTTTTTGTTTTGTTTTAGTAGTCTACCTTTCTACTGCATTCATTTCATCCCTTAATTTTCTCTTTTCCCATATCCTAATCTACCTAGAGTCTTAGCTACATTTAATAGACTGTTAATATCAAATATTGTATTTTGGGAAGTAATGGATACTATTGAAAACGGTGATGCTATTACCTTATAGTAACCTGATGAAATATAAACTCTGTACACATACATAGTCCTAATATGTTAAAAGAACCAAATAATAAATCCATACATAGTTTTTATTGAGGGCACATGACTAGAGGTGCAGGAAAGCTCTTTAGTTTCTCAAAATGAAATTGTTATAGAATAATGTGGATGATAAAGATAATGGAGATCTCATTTCCTTCCTGCTTTTTTATACAGTGTAAAAGAATCCTGTATTATTTTGAATTTGAACATTGGTTCTGCACTACTTCTGAAAGATGTCCTGCAGTCACCTTCTGGGCAGCCTCCTGCCACAGCAGCATTAAATGAAATTGGAATTTACAAACTGGCTCCACAAGATGTTGAGATTCTACTTAATTTGAGGACAAACTGGCCTAACACTGGAAAATAATGCATCTTCCCCTCCCCCCCTTTTTTGAACAAAGAGGAAGCCAACTGGATTAAGTTAAACGATGAAGTTCCGAATTAATGAAGCTGGATAACTGAAAACTTTATAGAATCATTTATTACCTTTGACTTACAGTGTTATTAAAATGCTGACCATATTTTCTGAGCCCTTTTGTCCCTAAGAAAACAAAAACAGAAAACTCAGAAGCCATGGAAACTCAGAGTAATCCCATTTACAGATATAAATGCTGAATATGTGTTAAATAAAATACAAGTGCAGAGATAATAAATTATAACCAAATTTCAATTTCCTATGTTAACTAAGGGAGACTATTGTGGATAATCAAACACAGCAAATAAATTTTTAAAAAATCACTTTAGAACGCATGTTTGTAATTGAAGTTTCTGTATCTAGTTTGGAAATTCACTGTATTTCCTGTAAGAAAACACATTAAGAGATAGTGACTAAAATAGGATTGCTCTCATTTACCACAAATGTCCTTCCATTTAAAATACTTCCTTGTAAAAAAAAATAAAATACTTCCTTGTTTTAGTCCACCTGTCTGTGGGCAACCTTTTCTTTTGGATGAAACATTTCAGGCCAGAGCACTGTGCTTTAATCTTCTGAGGGGTAGGGAATGTAATTAAACAATTTTTGTTTAATACGTATGTAACTGATGATGAGATGGGAATATTAAACTTTCTAACTTTACCTTGGCCTTGGATTATGTTAATGATTTCTTGTGAATAAATGCTCAGTGAGTAAAACTTTTAAACAAACTGAGTTAGACTAGTCTTTCTTCAACTACCAAATTTTATTCCAATGGTTTTTTTTTTTCTGATTTAGCATTTACTTAATACTTTTTATGTTGGAATACTTCAAATTTTAAATAGTCAGTCTGGCATGCAATGTATACTGTTGATAAACACTTTGTGCTAAATAATTTTGAGGAAATATTTTGAGAGAAATTCTATAACCCTATTTTATACTGAGAGTTTCCAACTAGTGTATTGCACTCAAAGCTTTTCTGTTAGTCCTTCTAGCAAATGGGGCTTTTCTATCTCATTCTTTGAGAATTGCTGGGGTTTCCCATTAAGGAAATGAAGCTGCCTCTGAAACTTCCTAACTCCAGCGTTTTCTCTCTCCCCTCTCCCCAGGCTCAGGAACTTTCCTATCATCCCTCCCTGTCCTTACTTGCTAGTCAGCTGAAAGTTTCTATCAAAAGATAGGAACCTGGCCCTGGCTGGTATGGCTCAGTTGGTTGGGTGTTGTCTGTGCACTGAAAGGTTGCTGGTTTGATTCCTGGTCAGGGCACATGCCTGGGTTGCAGGCTCCTCCATCCCCGGAAGAGGGCGTGCAGGCGGCAGCTGATTAATGGTTCTCTCTCATTTATGTTTCTGTCTCTCTCCCTCTCCCTCTCTCTCCCTCTCCCTTCCTCTCTCCAAAAATCAATTTAAAAACTTAAAAAAAGGTTAGGATCCTGTTTTAAAAGATATTAATTGTACTTCAAAACCATATTCTTTAAATATTACTCAATAGAAAATGAACTTACACTTCATCCTTGAATCTGTCCAAAGTTATTCCACGTCCATCATCTTTTAAATCTTCATCTTCAGTTAACAGGCCCAGGTTCTCTAGGGCTGTAAAAGTCAGAATCAGAAGGAAAGTTTACAAAGCAAATCACTTTTGGCTAGAGAAAGTTATGGAATGACTACTAACTGTTACCTCGGTTTGCATTAGACACTGACCTCCTTTGTACTGCACAAATGATATGCTGCCTCTACCTGCGGAGTCCATCATCTCAAACATAGCCACAATGTTACTGTGATCCATAAAGACAGGGAAAGACACACCTGTTGCTTTAGCAATTCTCAGTCGTTCCAATAGAGAGATTAAATACTCTCTTGGTTTAGCTGTAAAGAAAAAAAAATAGTTCCAATTCTTTTTGATATGAAATTAAAATATGTCACAAATGGATACAGTCATTTAACAATTATTAAGTTGTTAAATGGTTCAAGGTACTGTACTGTGCACTGGGGATAGAGACCTAGCTTGTGAGAAAGGCAAGATACTGAAAACTTAATTACATACCAGTAATCTGTGCTCTGCCACAGATTATTGAATAAAAAAAAGTCAAGAGACCAGATCTGGGTTTGTTTTTTGTTTTTTTGTTTTTTCCCCCCAAAAGCTCTTCAGGTGATTCTAATATGCAGACAGAGTTGAAAACTAAGAATACTGAAACAGCCCTAACTGGTTTGGCTCAGCGGATAGAGCATCGGCCTGCGGACTGAAGGGTCCCAGGTTCGATTCCGGTCAAGGGCATGTGCCTTGGTTGCGGGCACAATCCCCAGTGGGGAGTGTGCAGGAGGCAGCTGATCGATGTTTCTCTCTCATCGATGTTTCTAACTCTCTATCCCTCTCCCATCCTCTCTGTAAACAATCAATAAAATATATTTAAAAATAAAAAAGAATACTGAAACAGCATGATGCAGGAAAGAAGGTGGCCAACTGAAAAAAGGGATAAAATAAAAATAAAGACTATTCCAATTAAGAAGCATAAATGATCATTTGTAAAAAAAAAAAAAAAAAAAAAAGCCCTAACCAGTTTGGCTCAGTGGATAGAGCGTCGGCCTGTGGACTGAAGGGTCCCGGGTTCGGTTCTTTTTCTTTTTAAATATATTTCATTGATTTTTTTACAGAGAGGAGGGGAGAGGAATAGAGAGCCAGAAACACTGATGAGACAGAAACATCGATCAGTTGCCTCCTGCACTACTCCCACTGGGGATGTGCCTGCAACCAAGGTACATGCCCTTGACTGGAATCGAACCTGAGACTCTTTAGTCTGCAGGCTGACGTTCTATACACTGAGCCAAACCGGCTAGGGTCCTGGTTCGATACCTTGGTTGCAGGCTAGATCCCTGGCCCCTGTGGGGGCACGTGCGGGAGGAAACCAATCAATGTGTCTCTCTCACATCAATGTTTCGGCATCTACCTCTCCCTCTGGTGAGAATAAATCTATAATAATAAAAGCATAATATGCTAATTAGACTGAACGTCCTTCCAGATGACCTTCCGGATGAAGACAGGGCTGCAAGGGAAGCCTGGGTCCCAGGTGCCAGAGGGAAGCCAGTGCCAGCAGCCTGGAGAAGGAAGGTCTACTCTTGCACGAATTTCGTGCATTGGGCCTCTAGTAAATAAATAAAATAAAAGTAGAAAAGTATAACGAACATTACCAACTTCAACTGTTACAATTTGTGCCCGTCTTATTTGACCATAATCTCATCCAGTTCCCCTCTTCCTATGTTATTTCGAAGTAAATCGTAGCAATCATATTTCATTAATAAGTATTTGAATGTATATCTCTAAAAGATAAGGTCTCTTTTTAAAAAAAAAATTTCTATCGGCTTTAGAGAAGAAGGAAGAGGGAGAGAAAGAAACATCAATGATGAGAAAGAATCATTGATCAGCTGCCCCTCTACTGGGGATTGAGCCTGCAACCCGGGCATGTGCCCTGACCGGGAATTGGACTGTAACCTCCTGGCTCATAGGTCAAAGCTCAACCACTGAGCCACACCAGCTGGACTAGTTCTTTTTTTTTCTTCTTGTATATACGCCTTGACTGGGGATCGAACCTGCAACCTTGGCCTATGGGGATGATGCTCAACTGAGCTACCTGGCCAGGGCCCCCCAGTGCTTTTTTTAAAAAGTGCATTCCTTTTTTTCTTCTTTTTTTAATCCTCACCCAAGGATATGTTTTTATTAATTTTTAGAGAGACAGGAAGGGAGAGAGAAAGAAACATTGATGTAAGAGAGAAACATCCATTGGTCGCCTCCCAAATATGCCTGACCAAAAACTGAACCCAAAACCTCGGTACGTGTCCTGACCAGGAATGGAACCGCAACTTTTTGGTGTACAGGAGAATGCTCCAACCAACTTAACATTTGATGAATGTAACTTACAGTGGAGTCCTTTAGTATACCATCATGCCTATGCACAGAGATCTTCCTACCATCTTTTTGGTGCCTCACTCTTTAATATAAATGGATAGAAAAAGGATCATGTGACATTTGAAGAAAGTCTCCAACATGAACTTCAGAAACTAAAACAAATAAAAAAACAACAACAAAGCCCAGGGGAAACAGAAATAGGACAGACGGAATAAAATCAAATGTCAAAGTAGGTTGTGGGGGTTGGGGCCCATACCGGAGGCAATCAATGGATGTTTCTCTCTCACATGGATGTTTCTCTCTCACGTGGATATTTCTCTCTCCCTTTCTCTCTCTCAAATCAATAAATAAAAAATGTAAAAGAATGCATTCCTTTGTACTCCCCCCCCCCCACTACTTATTTTTATTTGTTGCAGAGTTTCTATTGTTTTATCGATTTAAAAGAACTAGAGAGTGCTTGATTACCCTAAACATGATCGTATTGGTTGGGTGGGGCAAAGTTGGAGTGTTTGGTATTTCCATTTCCTTGAAGGAAGAGGTGGATAAATTTGGCATTTTGGACACGTCTTGTGGAGAGAGGCCGGCAAGGTACAATTTTGCATTTGGGTAAAAGGACATCAACGTAACTTTCATCTTAACGTAATTTTGAAATCACCGCACAAAAATTAAGAAATGTTTCAAGTTTTTAAAGGGGGTCAGAGGTGTAAAAATGTCAGGAAAAGACTTCTCCTCCAAAACACCGATCCATCTTGCCCTATCAACTGTTTAGCCCTCTTACCAGATTAAAAACTCGTTGAGGTCGGGGAAACATTGGAAACACCTGATCCTTGCGAGACACAGGGGCAATTCATTTATTTATTCTTCCCCACGTTTCCCCGAGATCGGCACCACTACCCCCATTTTCCAGAAAAAGGAGACTGAGGTTCCGGCTTTTGCCCCGTCACATAGTAGTGACAGGTGGAGCCCTCCACCTGGCCGAGTCCCGCGGCCACCTGGCTGGTGGTAGGCACAAAGGGGCCGTTCACTAGCATTTGTCTAATTGAAGGCCACAGCCTTAATTGGCAGCAGAAGGGCTGCAAACGTGGGGGCGCCCGGCTGGAGGAGCGGCTGCACCGGGAATTTCTGGGAACTGCTGCTTGTGAGGAGGCGGGTGGGACAGAAAGCCGAGGGGTAGGCAAGACCCTTACTTGGCTGGAAGAAGAGCAGGTTACTGGTGAGATAGTTCAGCAACTCCATAATCCGATGTTTTTCCAAATATTTCCTGGCCTGGAGCTCCCGGCTGTTGTTCTCCATCTCGCCGCGTTAGGCCGTTGCTAGGCGACGAGGAAGCTTTGCGGCAGTTGGACTCCTCCTCTTCCGCCCTGAGAGCCTGGCATAGGCTGTGTCCTCAATGGAAGCTTTTCTCTGCTCCTGAGGGGAACCCTAGGGAGTGTGGGGGCGTGGGGCCTCCTCAGGGAGACGGGTGCTGGGCCTCTTGCAGGCAGACACCCCCCGCCCCTTGCCCCTTCCCCATCCTAAATGGGGGGCTTACGGCTGGGCCTGATGGGCTTTTCCTGTGCTCGGTACTTGTGAGGCAGGTTAGTCAGAAGCTAGGAAATTCCTTGGCAAGTGGACTAGGGAAACTGAGACAGATAGCAGTTTATAGCCAGACACAGGTCACCTCCCTGGAGATAACGTCTAGGCCTCAGTTGTGTTTCAGCTCCAGGCCCAGGAAAGCAGTAAACCAGACAGGTTATTCCTGGGCCGACCTCAGGAGTAGCCGCACTGACTGAAGTCCCCCTGCCCCACTGAGCTGTGAGTGGAGACCAGGATCCTGAAAGGACCCACCTGGGAAGCTGATGAATATTCTGTTGAGACCTCCCCTATGGTCTCCATCCTTTAAAGCTTTTAGGAGGAAGACCCAGAAAGCTCTCCCCGCGGGGAGTATGCCTGTGCCTTTCCCCTCCCCTTCACCCCTCACAGGCATGCAGCTCCTAAACCAGTGATGGCGAACCTATGACATCTCGTGTCAGAGGTGACACGCAAGCTCATTTTTTTTGGTTGATTTTTCTTTGTTAAATGGCATTTAAATATATAAAATAAATATCAAAAATATAAGTCTTTGTTTTACTATGGTTGCAAATATCAAAAAATTTCTATATGTGACACGGCACCAGAGTTAAGTCAGGGTTTTTCAAATGCTGACACGCCGAGCTCAAAAGGTTCGCCATCACTGTCCTAAACTCTAAGGCAGTGGTTCTCAATCTTGGCTGCACATTAGAATCACCTGGGAATCTTTTTAAAATCCTGATTTCTGGGCCTCCTCCTCCCGGAAATTCTGTTTCTTTGTTATGGGATGGGGCCACAAAATTAGTAACAAAGAAACAGAATTTCCGGAGGATGAGGCCCAGAAATCAGGATTTTAAAAAGATTCCCAGGTGATTCTAATGTGCAGCCAAGGTTGAGAACCACTGCTCTAAGGGACTCCCCCATAAGACTTGCAATCAGGGCAGCAATGGACAGCAGCAGTTCCTCCTTGGGAAATCCCGATTCTGACTTCTTAGTGAGCCCAACCTAGGCGCACTTGCCCAGTCCTTTCTTGTTTTACTCTCCCCAGCTTTAATAAACATCCTCTAAAAAATCACCTGGACACGTGAATGTTTTTCTACACGATATCAAGAACCCACACACTACTGGCTGGCCCTAGGCAGACCTGCTTAGGGCCAGGTCACCTTTCCGGTAACACTTGTTGATCCAATGACTGAGACCTGCTGTGCTAATAACACAGAAGGAACTTGTGTAATTCTGGAGGGGCCCCGAGCATCTGGGAGATGCTCTGTCTTCAAAGTCTGGAGGAGGTGTTCTGTGGAGGGAAGGAACTCATTCTCTCAAGTGACTTGAAAACTGTGTACCCCAATCTGCACCACGGCTTAGGTTTGTAAGGAGAATATTTCAGAAGAATGTAGGAAAGTGCTTTGTAAACTTCTAGCAGCAGAATCCTTTAAAGAAATTATAAGTGGCCCTGGCCGGTGTGGCTCGGTTGAGTATCGCCCCATGCACCCAAAGGTTGCTGTTTTCATTCCCAGTCAGGGCACATACCCAGGTTGCAGGTTTTATCCTGGGGTGTGTACAGGAAGTAACCGATCGACGGTCCTTTCTCTCTCTCTCAAATCAATACAAACATATTTTTTAGAAAGAAAGAAATCATAAGTGGCATCCCCACATGTAGAGCAGATGGAAGCGAGCACTACGCTGGGTTCACAGGGGCCCATTATCTAAGGTACTTCAGCTGTGCCTCCTCACAGAGCCATGGCCGGAGTGATCCTGGTGCCAGAATTAACTGGAGACTGGGGAGCTGTGACAGAACTAAGCTGACAAAGCAGATGCGTTGCTCCAGGGCCTGCGGACCTGAGGGCCCACTTGGGCCTCTGGTTCCTGATGGGTTCTGGGGAGAACTGAAAATCTATTGATGTGGGCTGTTACTCCTCCGTGTGTTTTGGTCCATCCTTTGGGGACTTGCTTTATGTTCCCTGATGTGAAGCACAAACAGCAGACCTAAATAAAGTGCCCCCCTTTAAATCATGACCGCCTACCTGCGTGACCCTTAAAGGGTTGACTGAATATGTGTGATCACTTAGGAAAGTGACTGTGGCTCCGCATAGCAGAAGCCAGACTGTGGCAGGGGGACTAAAACGGAGAGGGACCCCTGCAGAGAGGTAATGGCTACAGAAAGCAGCAGAGGAGGACCTGAGTCACAGCAAACAGAGCGGGCCGGTCATGGTGTCCTGTGACTGAGTGGCTTAGGAGAAGCAAAGTAAAAAAATGTAAGGAACGTTCCTTAAGGGAGAGGAGACTGCGTGCTGGTGATCTGGAGGCAGTGATTTCTGCTCCGTGGTGCAGGCTTTAGACATGTGGTCTTCTCCTCGAGAACTTCCTGTGCTTACTCTCCAGGAGTGACTCGGTCCTGAATCAGTAGCTCTGACCTTTGAACCTCAAACGACACTGAAATGGCAACAATCGAATTCACTCTGCCTATAAAGTCAGACCCAGGAGAGCACATTGGACCCTGCTGACGTCTTCCCAAGTTGCTGATCGTTTTCATGCCTACGAGCCCGGGTATCTTTGTCTGCTCAGCACTCCCTTTCACGACATCCCTCCGGCAGCCAGGCTCCAGCTCCTCTGGAGATCATGCTGAAGAGAAGTGTCCAGATGCCCCCTAGTGGAGCCAGCTATTCTCTGCTGAAGCCATCGCTTTAGCCAGTTTGGGTTTAATAACTCCTTGTAACACTTCTCCCTTCTCCAACTCCTTGCCCTCCATGTCCTTATTACCGCGAATCCTTTCAGTGGTTTGGGAGTGTAACTCCAGGAAAAGGCGTTAATGCAGGGGTTCTCACCAGGACCACACCTGAGAACCACCTGCAGGCAAGAAGCACCGGCGTTGGCCCCATTCCAGGCCATGAGAGTGAATCTCTTGGGATAGGGCCTGAATATTGGGAGTTTCATGGTGGATGTTGTTGTTTTGAACAGCTTTATTAATATTTAATAAACGGTACCTATTTAAGGTGTTTGTTTGTTTGTTTGTTTATTTTAATCCTCACTCGAGAATATTTTCTCCATTGCTTTTCAGAGAGTGGAAGAGAGAGGGAAAGACAGAGAAATATCAGTGTGAGAGAAACACATGGATTGGTTGCCTCCTGCACGCGCCCTGACCAGGGCCTGGCCGGAGAGGAGCCTGCAACCGAGGTACGTGCCCTTGACCGGAATCAAACCCGGGACCCTTTGGTCCGCAGGCTGACGCTCTATCCACTGAGCCAAACTGGCTAGGGCAGGTATACTCTTATTTTAAAATTTAAAATGGGATAAATGGTGATCAAGCACACTTGATGTGGGGTGGTAACCACACAATACAATATACAGTGGATGTACTGTAGAAGTGTACACCTGAAACTTGTATAATTTTATTAACCAACTAGATGCCCGATGCATGAAATTCGTGTAAGAGACTCAGTTCTCAAAGCCCCTCGCAGCCCGGCTGCCTTGGCTGGCCCTCGCAGCCCCAGCTTCGTCCGGAAGGTCATCTGGACGGTTGTTCTGCTGTTTGGTCTAATTAGCATATTAGCTCTTTATTATATAGGATGTCACCTCAATAAATTCAATAAAAAAGAACATATTATATAAATTTTTAAAGAAAGGATTTTATTCACTTATATGGTAAATACCGTCCCCTACTAAAAAACAATGACATTTGTCCTACAATCTGTTAAACTTAGCTAGAACATTCATATCTTTTTTATAGCACATGTTAACATGATATAGGATGCAGGATGCAAAAATCAATTTAATAGGCATTACTAAATAACTTCACACATATGTAGAATCTTGGAAAAATGGTTAAAATTACAGATGAATGTTAAATGTGGACACATGAATATTCCGAATACACCAGTGAACGTAATAGAGGATGTGTTTTCACTGATCTCAGCTAACCAACTTGCTGTTGGTGAATCTTCAAATACCCATTTCCAAATCTTCCAGCTCCTGGAGAAGGGCTTTCTCTTTTTGAATTTTCTCCAACTGATTCCCCCCCCTCCCCCCCGCCCCCATCTGTTTTCCAGTTGCTGCTTGTTCTTTCAGTTGTTCGATTGCTTTCAGTTTCTTCTGTAGGTTCTGGATTTTTTTGTCTACTTCAGGGTGTCCAGAAGTTGGCTGGGAGATAGTATCTCGTGTTGAGCTCCGTGGGGCAGGAGTAGGTGCCAGATCTAGACGCTTGTCACTTCTTGCTTCCTGCCTTGCAGCTTTCTTAGCTTCCTGTTTCCTTCGATTTTTAAGGGCTGTTTTGGATAATGGCTTATTTCCCAGCTGTGGTTTCATATTCTGCGGCGGTTCCTTCTCATGCAGCTAGGACTTGGTGATTGGTTTATCTCTTAAAGCTGGGGGTCTATAAGCTGGTGCATTTTTCGGTTCTTCACTGGGTACGCCACTTGGAACTGCTTGGAAAGTTACTGTTTTTGCTGGAAATAGTCCGTCTACAAATGGCTGCCAAGAAACCTGCCATCATTCCACATTGGATGGCACACATACTTGTGCAAGACAGAGTCAGTATCACGCCACGTCCGTACCCATGGTTAACGCCTAACCCGGGAGCACACATAGCTGTCAAAACATGCTCATCATCTGGGAACCAAGTGAAATATGTAGACTCAGAGGCCACCGGTTTAGAAATGTTTGTCATTTTTAACGCCCCACACTCCTATTTGTCCACTCAGGTTTCCGCATCTGGCTAGCAATAATATATGTCCGCGAGGGCCTTAGTAGGCTGCGTTATGAGGACCGGTTCCAAAGCCAGACACAGGATCACATTTCAAGTTGAAAATTGTCGCTTTGGCAGGCGTCAAACCATGAACAGCACAAAACTCAGCAGCCTTAGAATTCCAAACTCCACCATAAACGGGCCTCTTTTGGTACTTGCACCACAGCACTTTCTCCGTTTGCTGCAGTGCAATGCGGTGTTTGTTCCCCATAGCAGGGAGCTTCTGTCTTATCAACATCTGTGCTAGCTATTACCAACACAGCAGTAACGTCTTTACTCCCTGGCATTTTAACCTCACCGGCCTTAAAGAAACTTTTATTCGCTAAGGCTGGTCCATCGAAGTTGGGATAATGATATAATTTAACAAATGAAGGTGAACCCTTATTACCTGGGACATAAACAGTCACCTTGTATGGTTGGGATTCAGGTGACAATACAAAAGGATTAATTTTTTTTGCAAATGCAATTTATTTGCAATTGTATTGAAATTGTTATTTTCAAAGACGTGAACTTCATCCTTAACATTTCAGGCACAAGTAGTTTCATCTTCGACCAGGATGGACCCTGGTTTTGCACATTTTTCTGGATGCTAGACTTCAAACATGTCCCAGTTTTCACATCATGAAGTTGTAGGGTGGGGAACACTGTAGTCCCTTGTTAGTGACATTGGTGATATTTATTTTTTCTCCATTGCCCCAGGCAAACAAGGTCTCATCCTTACTAAAGGTGCAGACTTTGCAGTTTTTCCCACTTTACCTTGGGAGCACTGTGCTTTCTGAGAAATGTGGTGGTCCTTTCACCAGGTACAGTCCTGATCCTCGGACTGTTAGGAGCGGTGTGGATGGCACCATCTTGTCCCAGAAAGCAAAATGAACTCTCTCTTCTCTCTCTCTTTTAAAAATAATTTCAGAGAAGAAGGGAGAGAGAGAAACATCAATGATGAGAATCATTGACTGGCTGCCTCCTGCATGTCCCCTACTGAGGATTGAGCCCACAACCAGGGCATGTGCCCTTGACTAGAATCGAATCTGGGACCCTTCAGTCCTCAGGCCGACGCTCTATCCACTGAGCCAAACCAGCTAAGGAGCAAGGTGAACTCTTGTTGTAAGTATGTATCCATATAACCATCACTGCACCCAAATGTTTTCCTGTGTCCCTTTCTAGTTCCTCCTACTCATCCCTCCTTAACCCGGCCTCCCACCTCTGCCACTATCACCAGGCAACTACCGACCTAAGATCTTTAACTATAGCTAAGGGGTGGGGTGTGGATGAGTAGCCACTTGTCTGTATGTGGGAGGTGAAGGGAGCTCTGAGGGATCCAACAACCTCATGTGAGACTTTCAACCCCCCCTTTCCTATTTTCTACCCATGGCTGCACCCCTTCTCTGTTGTACCTACTACCTCTGGGGAGTTGGGGCGGGGCGGGGGGTATGGGCTTCTCATTAGTATTCTTTTCAAACTACTTACTTGGTAACTTTCTTCTTTCTGCTAAGACAATTGCACTCCAGTCTGCCATTCACCTTTTGGTCTGTGTGTAAACTTTTAAATTTCAAAGTGCACAGTGAAATAAATGAATCTTAACTATACAACCTGATGAATATTTCACCAGTGATTATATTCATTTAACGAGCTCCCAGGTCAAGATACAGAACATTTCCAGCACCAGAAACCTCCCTGGGGCTCTCCCGAAAGGTAACAGCTATCCTATAAAGCCATCTGTTTGTGTTCATGGCTTTCATTCACCAAGGTTACTTTGAATGCCAGTTCATTAATTAAAATGTTGCACAAAGCTGGGCTCAGCATGGAGCTGGTGGGGACATCATCCAAGCCTTTGAAGGTGAGCGCAGACCCTGGAAGCAGCTCTCTGTTGCCCCCTTTTGCAGAGAAATTCAGTCCTCTACTTAATGCTGAGCATCTAATCCATATCAACATTTTTTGTTTATTAGTCAGACAGAACCAAAAGACTTATTTTTTTTATTTTTTTTTTATTTTTTATTTTTTTAATATATATTTTATTGATTTTTTACAGAGAGGAAGGGAGAGGGATAGAGAGCTAGAAACATCGATGAGAGAGAAACATCGATCAGCCGCCTCCCGCACATCTCCCACCAGGGATGTGCCCGAGCCTGTTTATTAGTCAGACCGAACCAAAAGACTTAAAAAAAAAATTGCAAGCCGAAACCGGTTTGGCTCAGTGGATAGAGCGTCGGCCTGCGGACTGAAGGGTCCCAGGTTCGATTCCGGTCAAGGGCATGTACCTGGGTTGTGGGCACATCCCCAGTAGGAGATGTGCAGGAGGCAGCTGATCGATGTTTCTCTCTCATCGATGTTTCTAGCTTTCTATCTCTCTCCCTTCCTCTCTGTAAAAAATCAATAAAATATATTTTAAAAAAAATTGCAAACCAAAACCAAAACATGCATCTTGATTCTTTCAAAAATAAAAATAAAGCCCGAGTTGTGTTTTCCCTTCCCATTCGATTATTGACTATAGACAATCAATAATTTCCCTATTTTGCCTTTTCTCTCTAAAAGTCTCTCCCTGAGCTCCTGTCAGTGGAGTGCTCCTAACCACTTCTGGGTTTGGCGCTGCTCAAATAAATTCTTAGAAATTTTAAGATGCCTCCGTTTCTCTCTTAACAGTAAAAAAGGTGAACATCTCCACATGTTTGGGTTTACCTCGCTCTTGCCTTCTCAAGGACCTCGCTTGTTGGGGAATTTGTCCTTCCTCCTGCTTCTTTAACCTTTCCCTCCTCTGCTGTCCCAGCACGAGAACGGTAATCTCCCCTGAAAAACAAAATAAACAACAAAAGCCAGATCCACGCTAGATGGTACGGCTCAGTAGGTTGGGCATCATCCCAGGTCTGGGGAGGTTGTTGGTTCAGTTTGCAGTAGGGAGCGTGTATGCTTCTTTCTCCCCCTCTCCCTTCCTCTGTCTCTAAAAATCAATTTTTAAAAATCTTAAACAACAAAAACCCAGTAAAACAAAAATAAAAGCCAATTCTAACACTCCCACGTGCCTTTTAACCTCCTTAAGATTTGTCTACACAACTGAATTTCCTTCCAGCCACTCCAGCCTGGCCCTGGCTCCTACCTCTCCATCACACATGCTTTGCTAAGGTCACTGCGGTGGGTTGAGTAATAATCCCCCAAAAGATATGTTCAAGTCCTAACCCTTAGACCCGGGAGTGTGAACTTATTTGGAGAAAAGATGTAATTAAGAATCTTGAGATAAGATGATCCAGGATTTAGGGTTGGCCTTAAGTCCAGTGAAGATGTCCTCATAAGAGCAAGGCAGTGGGCGGTTTGAGACCCAGGAGAAACCCAGGGTAGACGTCCAGGTGAAGATGGGGGCAGAAATGGGAGTGACGCATCTATAAGCCAAGGACGGCTGGCGGGCATGAGAAACTGGAAGAGACAAGGAAGGATTCTCCTCCAGAGCCCTCGGACGGAATGCAGCCCTGTGCGGTTTTGGACTTCGGGTCTCCAGAATTCTGAGAGAATACATTTATGTAGTTTTAAGCCACGAAGCTGTGGTAATTTGTTCTGGCAGCTTTGGAAACGAATAGTCACCAATGGCCTCTGTTGCAAAACCAGACATAATACGATCTACATCTTCCTTTTATCTTCTTTAAAAGCAGGAATCTCCAGCAACAACACAGATACCACAACTTCTCTTTGCTTTTTTTTTTTAAAATCTATTTTTATTGATTTCAGAGAGGAAGGGAGAGGAAGAGAGAGCTAGAAACATCAATGATGAGAGGGAATCATTGATCGGCTGCCTCCGGCACTCCCCACACTGGGGATCGAGCCTGCAATCCAGGCATGTGTCCTTGACAGGAATCGAACCCGGGACCCTTCAGTCCACAGACTGACGCTCTATCCACTGAGCCAAACCAGCTAGGGCTACATCTTCCATTTTACAGCAGAACTGGACTCAGTGGATTGTTCCTTCCTTGAAACCTCTTACAGTCCTGGCTTCCAGAGAACCAGTTCCTATTGGGTTCTCTCTGCTCTTTGAGAATGCTTCATCGTAAGAGTCTCTCTTGGCTAGTGTTCTGCTTCCACCTTATCAACCTCCAAATGTCTGCTCTTCTCCTCCTACATTCTCTCAAGTAATCACATCCATACCCGTGGCTCTCAATATCACCCATAGACTAACGATTCCCAAATCGATGCCTCCAACTTAGACCTGCTGTTAGCTTCTGTCATGTGTATACCATGCCTTCTTGACACAGGAAGGCATTTCATAGTAATCTCATACATGAACATACATGCACAAAACAGAACTTTTGATCATCATGAAATGGTCCTCCCACCAGCCCCCTAAATAGTCTGTTCTTTCTCTGGCTTCCCACAGCTGAAGAAATGGCATCTGCACCCAACACAACTGCTCTACCAGAACCCGGGAGTCTTCTTTCCCTTACTCTTTGTCTTTTCTCTTTTAAAATTTCTTTATTGATTAAGGTATTACATATGTGTCCTTATTCCACTATTGCCACCCACCCCGCTCCCTTACTCTTGTATCTAATTCCTAAGCAAGTCTTGTCAATTTACTATGTATCTCAGTTTATCGAGTCTACTCACTTCTCTTTCTCTCTGCGGCAGCCATCCTGGGACCTCACTGACATGTCTCACCCGGTCTCTTGCAAGAGCATCCAATTCGCCACACAGCAGCTAGAGGATCTTTTCTTTCTTTCTTTCTTTCTTTCTTTTTTTTTAAATCCCTTCTTTTTTTTCTATAGAGGACCTTTTAACATGTCAGAGTATGCCATGTTCCTGAAGCCCTCCAAAGGATTCCTGCTGAATTAAGTACAAAACCCAAACTCTGAGAGCCTTTTGTGACCTTGTCCTTGTCTCCTGTCCATCTCTCTCCCCTGCTCCACCCACAGTGGGTCTTCCCTGGGCTCTGGGAACGTACCGAACTTTTTCTGCCTTGGACCACCTCTGCCTGGGATTCTCTCTCCACACTGCCAGCAGCTGACTTCCTCAGAGAAAACTCCCTGACAGCACTCCCCTCACACACTTTGTCAGTTTCTCCTACTTTCTCTCTCAGAGAGTCATAGCATTTGCCGATATCTGTAATTACACATTTGATCGTGTGTTTATTTACTGTCTCTCCCACTGAGCTGCTTGCAGAAAGCAGCTGGGACTCCTGTCTGTTTCTCATCGCTAAGCACAGAGCGCCTAGCTCAGGGGCAGCCGCAGCCAGGATGTTCCATAAATATTTGTTGTATGAATCCACTCTCGTCTCTTCTATGCCTCAAATGTATGTCCTAGCAGTAAGGCTCACCTGGCGAAAACACATTCACCCGAAAGACAAAAAAGAAATAACAAAAATCTAAATTTTATGAAAACCCGAAGACTGTGTTTTACAAACATATAAATTATTTTATTTACAAAGCCATGTTACAAAAAAAAAAAAAAAAGCCAAAAAAACAAATCGCTCCCTGGAGAACGTGTCCAGGCCTGGTGCGGAACCACGGCGGTATCAATAGATACATGTTTGTTCTTTCCTTTTTAAAACTGTAAGCCATAGAGTTTACTATTTACACCTACTTTAGACATTTATTCTTACAATATCACAGGCGTGGAATGGATTCTGATAGTGCTAACACATAGAGGTGCGGGACAAAGAAGGAAAAAGACCTAGTGTTACAAAATGCGGATCGTAGAAAAGGAGAAACCCACTCCATGAGTGTGGCATTTGCTTAGAATGCTCGGACATGCTTTCTTCAAAATTCTTCCGGAAAAGGTCCTGAAGTCGGTAGGAGGAAAGGACAAATGAGCAGGTGCAAATTCTTGTCTGTGCAACAACAGTTATTTAATATACCCCATGACTGACCAGCTAGGTAAAACCCACAGTTTCGTTAAAGTGCCATGGGCCAACAGCATAACAAAATAGAAGGTGTAAATAGAAAATTTCTTTTTCTCCTTTTTTTCAAAACGAGAGTTCACTGAGAATCAGCAATAATAGAATATGCTGTATAAACTATTCTCTACAAAGGTTGATCAGCGTTATTTACAATTGGTACTTTGATACAAAAGAAGGCATACAAGTTATCCAAGTCGCTTTGTTTTTATGGCTGACGGGTCTATGCATTGCGCTATGCTTAACAACCAGAGCTTTACGAGCCTCTGTGGCTGGCGACAGGTCGCGAGATCTTCAGGCAAATGGAGGGGGGGTGGGGTGGGGTGTGCAGTCACGGGGCTGGGAGAGAGGGGTGAGTGGGGTGGGCAGAACAAGAAGTACCCAAAGGGGATGGATCGCCCGAATAGTGCTTTGTAGGCTGGTCCAGTTGAACTCCATTAAAACAAAACCAAAGAAAACCTTTTATTTGCATTCCATTTTTTTCAAGCTGTGAGTTTCGAATACATTGTTATAAAGTAAACCTGTGGTTGGCTGTGAAGGAAGAAACACCGTGGGTTTTCCCTTTTTGCTCAGTTTTCCAGAAATGTCCTCGCCTTGGTCAGAGCCAGTCTTTCACCAAGTCAGCAGCATTCGGTGGGAGCCTCTCTATCCCAGCTTGCAATTCAAGATGTAGAGAGCGAAAACGTTGACGCCGATGATTGAATTGCTCCTTTAGTCCCTGTCCAGACATTATTTCGCAGAAGCAGCCACTTCATCTCTCGACCTTCGTTTTCCCTCTTTGGATGTTAAGAGTTTATAGATCAGAGGGTTATTTTGTTGTTGAGATCTTTTTTCGTTTTGTTTTTACTCCTGCAAGTTTTACAACTCAAAATAAATTATAAAAAAACAACAACAACACACAGACGTCTAAAACCGAACAAGACAAAAATTGTGCAAAAATAACAGATATGTACATACTTTTCAGTCTGAAGAAATGTACAATAAAAACATAATCCAAAGAACATTTTAAAAATATAAACATTGCTTAAACTTTCCTAAGTTTCATATTGTTTCTGAAACTATTCTGGTCAGTTAGCTCTGTAATATAGTAAAACATAAATTATTACAAAATTAACACTATAAAAATTTACTTTAAGAATATCTTCTAAACTTTTTTTTCAAAGGTTCTAATCTTGTTTATAATTTCTTAAACATTTATAAGTCTTAAATCTGCCTTAACCTTTTTTTTTTTAAAAAAAGAAAAAGTAACAATCTTCCCTTCAGTTTGCAGTCTCTTTTTCCCAAGATGTAAATAAACCAGCATATAAGTGCACTTTTAACACTGTAGAAATAAAAATGAAATCATCTGAACTAATGTCCTGGTACCTAATATCAACTCATGATTTTAAAAAAATCTTCATTTTATATTAAAAAAATTGTAGTAATCCTATAAGAAACACTGTCAGTGCAATTTCATTGATGCAAATCACTCCGCTAGCCTCCCGTCTTAGTGAAATTCAATTCTGTGTTGAAACTTAACAGTAGTCTGATCTTTGGGGTGGGGGTGGGGATGGGAAGGGAAACTTCAGGGTGGGGATGAGGGTGTGTGTCCAGCTGCAACACTGGCTTTCATTTCTCATGTCGGGATGAAGCAAACACTCCTACTATCTGTGCCGCTGTATCGCTCGCCAAGTTACATGATGAACAGCACAGAACACTCACTTTATATTGTGAGTTACTTTCCGGACGGATTCCTGATTAAAGCTTACAGTATTGACGTTTCTTTCAAACTCCAGTGTGAACAGTTTCATAGCTGTGGGGCTCCAGCTTCGCTTCTCCTCACTAGGGAGTGGCACGGCCTTACCACTCTTTCCTGGGGTGGCTGTATCTGAGCTGGGCCTCTGATAACCCAGCAGACCCTGATATAGGGGGCGGGAGGGCGGGGCTAGTATTCATTCTCACCAGGGGTTTGACACATAGCCCTCCATGGGAGCTTTCCCCCAGATCCTTCCTTCCCTCCCTCTTTCTCCTCTTGCCCAGCCCTGGAGGGCGGCTGGAGAATGTCCACAGCTGTGGGCACCATGCCTTCTTCCGAGTGGCTTCCTGGGGTCCCCTGCCCTTTCCCGGGGGTGCTTCCCTCTCTGGCTCGCCCAGCTTTGGGCTCTTGCACATGGCACCCAGGAAGGGGTTTTGCAGCCTGGATTCCTAACAAGCTCAGATGACCACAGCCACCCCGTCCCCACTATCTCCTGAGGGATAGCTTCTCCTACCCCCATTCTCTGCTTCCTGCCACCTCCCAGGCCCAGTCCAGACCTGACCCAGTAGATCCTCTCTGAGCTGCACAGCTGGACAGTGGACCAGGTGCGCCCTAGAAACCTGATGAGTGCGCTCGGCCACCCTCCTGCCTCTGTTCTCTGCTCCCCAAACATTGGCTGCTCTCCAGCAAAGCCCCTCCCCAGCACAGTGTCCAGAGGTGAGCTTTTGAGAGGCAACTTCTTGTGATGGCCTTGGGGACCCAGTGAGTGGCAGGTAGGAGGGGAAGGGTGGGGAGGGATGGGCGGGCGAGGGCAAGGAAAGGCGCACTGCACGTGCTAAAGTTCGAGTTTCCGATGATGCCAACCGGGAACTGACATCCCGACTGCTCTCGTGGCTGGAGCAAGACGATGGTGCAGTAGTTGAATCAGAAGCTGGAGGAGTGACCCCGAGCTTGGAAGAATGTGTACATGTGGCAAACGAAAGACAACGAAAACAAAACACTGGTATTGTTTTCTGTAAATCTCAAATTCACGTTCTTTTGCCTTTTTCTTTTTCTCCAAAACTAAACATTGGTCATTAAAAAAAGAAAAAGAAAGGCCAGAGCCACAGGCGGGCCCAGGAAATGGATCCCCCACTGCCCACTCCCTGCCCCCTTGGCCCCCTGGGTGGGACCGGCGGCCAGGCATTGGATTGGAAGTGGCTTCATAGTCTTGTTATGGAAGAGTCCTTATCCTGCCCGTTCTGTTTGTGGTCTTCTAGAAAAGAAAAGAAGGAAAGCTTGGGATTACCACGAGGATTCGAGAACAGAGTGCGATTTCTCATCTGTAACAAAAAGGATACCATCCCAACTCCCACAGCAGCCAAAGGCAGCTGTAATGAGCAAATGAGGGGACGGCTGTAAAGGGCTCCATAAATGCAGGGATGAATCCTGTGGACATTCATGGGGTTCTCTCCAGGAGAGAGGACCAGAAAAAGCCTGTGTTCTCTTTTTTTCTCTGTTAGTTCACCTGGGATGTTTCCTATCTAACCTACAGACAGCACAGGGAATTATCTAAGGAAGAGGCAGAGTGATGGGGGAAGCATAGAGACTATGCAGATAGAGGTTTTGGGTTCAAGTTACTTAGCCTCTTAGTCCAGTCATCTTCATCTATAAAACGAGGATAATCGTTTTGTCTCTCACAGGGTTTGTTAAAGGTCTAAATGCATGTAAAGGGTGTTTGGCCCAGCACCTGCAGAGAAAGGGCTCAACAAACGAGAGCTATTATCATTGCTATCACATTCCTTAAGGCTGACTGCTAGCGTTTCGGGTTCCCACAGGCGGGCCCGGAGCACCGGGCAGGCGCGCTAGCCACCTGTGCAGGAGGTCTGCCTGAGCGTAGATGAGACCTCCACCCCTCCGAGCACAGAGGATTGGTGGCAGGTGCTCAGGCCCCAACAGGGCCATAGCGACTCAAAATAATGGAGGCACCCTCCTTGATCTGGGGATACAAAGACTGTTCCCCTATAACCTTCACCCAAATTCTACCCCAGATTTGTGAGGAAACCCCAAAGGCCAAAATGCAGACAAATACATTGCAATTTGTCCTCTGCAAAGCTTACGGCATATCTAAGAGAACACAACGCAGCCATAGCTGTATTTTTTCCAATCATGCATGGCATGCAGAAACCGGCCCCCTG
Organism: Myotis lucifugus; assembly: GCF_000147115.1. Lineage (NCBI taxonomy): Eukaryota > Metazoa > Chordata > Mammalia > Chiroptera > Vespertilionidae > Myotis > Myotis lucifugus. The sequence continues at coordinate 9,764,489 of NW_005871066.1, read as the reverse complement.
CGCTCCCTGGCCTCCCCCGGATGCACGTACTCTCCAATGAAGAAAATTATTTACATACTGACTAACTCTCACACCTCAAGTTTATAAAGCTCCTATATCTACCCTGAATATTCCCAGCTTGGAACCACGCTCTGAATGGTAGCTCTAGCTCCCCAGAGGCCTTGAGAAAGCACTGACTGATACCTGCCACTAGCAAGGCCCTTTAGTCAACATCATCTTATTTAATTTTCACAGTAATCTTAGGGGGTAGGCATTGATTTTGCCATTTAACAGATGAAAAGAAAAATTAGACTCAAAGTAATCTGCCTCATATTACACAGCTGCTAATAATAATAATAATAGCATTAGGTGTGTGTTATATTGGGCATTTTCTAGAGCAGTGGTTCTCAACCTTCCTAATGCTGCGACCCTTTAATACAGTTCCTCATGTTGTGGTGACCCCCAATTTCATTGTTACAATTTGAACATAATTAAAGCATAGTGATTAATCACAAAAACAATATGTAATTATATGTGTGTTTTCCGATGGTCTTAGGCGACCCCTGTGAAAGGGTCCTTTGATCCCCTTTGGGGGATCGACCCACAGGTTGAGAACCGCTGTTCTAGAGGCTTTATGTGAATAAATTAATTTAATCCTCACAAAAGCCCTATGAGGTAGGGACCATTATAATCCCCATCTTATGGCGAGGAAACGGAAGCACAGAGGAGTTAAGTAACTTGCCCAAGGGCACACAGCTAATAAGTACTAACTTTGGAAGCCAGACAGCCATGCTGTTAACTGGAGATGAATGTGAACCAGGATCTGACCCAAATACCCACATTCTTTCCAACCCGCTGATGGCCTCATGCACTTTAGCCTCCCCCAGTAACTTACCTGTCGGCTGTGTCCTGGGCTGGCTATGCTGGAAGGGCTGGACTGTGACAGAGCGAGGCTGCTATTTTTCCCAACCTGAAAGACACCAGCGAAGCCCTACTCAGATCGTGAGCCAGCGTGGGGAAGGCCCGCCGAGACCCGTGTCAACAGGGAAAGGAGAGGCCTGCGTAATAACCTGCTCATTCTCCTTGCGTCCACTTTATTATTTTTTTAAATATGTTTTATTGATTTTTCACAGAGAGGAAGGGAGAGGGATAGAGAGTTAGAAACATCGATGAGAGAGAAATATCGATCAGCTGCCTCCTGCACACTCCCCACTGGGGACGTGCCCGCAACCGAGGTACATGCCCTTGACCGGAATGGAACCTAGGACTCTTGAGTCCGCAGGCCGACGCTCTATCTACCTTAGCTAATTTTGTCAGGGCCCTCGCATCCACTTTAAACGGCAGAGAAAATGAAAATGTTTCAGGGGGTGCCTTGAGGATGCCACTCTCACCCCAGAGGAAAGCATAATGGAGGGGAACTCAATTCTGCTTCCCAGATGTGGATGTTTTAGGGATGAGGACAAAGGCATCTGGCTAGAGGCCTGTGCCCCCCCCCCCCCCCGCCCCCACCAGGAGCATTTAACTCCACAGAGGCCAGCTTTTCTGTGGTCAAAGGGTTACACAAACTCCTCCACCTCTGAACTCAGTTCTAGACCCACTTATTTCTAGCTCAGCCTCCCGTGGACCAGCGGGGGATAACAGCTTGGGTCTTTTTCTCAGTCAGGAGACACAGTGCACACCTTACTGTTCCTGAGAAAAATGGCAAGATGGCACTGGGCTTCCTCTTCCATGGGAGGCTGAGCTGGTCCTTGGACAGTGCCCTGGGAGCGTGTGACTGCCCTTGGCACATATGGACTGGTCCTCAGGCGAGTACCGTTCCAGAGGCAGCTCCCGCCTTTGGCCTATAAAGAGCCGGCCTTCACACGGCCGGTGTGGCTCAGTGGTTGAGCATCAACCTATGACCTGGAGGTCATGGTTCAATTCCCAGTCAGGGCACATGCCTGGGTTGGGGCTCAATCCCCAGTGAGGGGCATGCAGGAGGCAGCTGATCAATGATTCTCTCTCATCATTGATGTTTCTATCTCTTTCTCCCTCTCCCTTCCTTTCTGAAATCAATTAAAAACATATATATGTAAGAAAAGAGCTGACCTTCTACATTAATTCAGCTTTGCATAAAGACATCTGCCTTACACTTGCAGTCTTTTTGTTTAATTGAATACTTCTTTGGCAAATTCTGGCCTTACACCTATCAGATACAATGAAACAGAACCTCAATTGGTCCCCAAAGCACATGTTTACCTTGAATTTCTCAATCTCACACCACGCCCCTTCCAATCTCCTAAGAGAATCAACACAGATTCCAAAGGCTTTTCCCCAACATTCGGAAATCACCGGTGGTCACCCTGGACAAAGCCTTTTCTTAATGGCCTGGTGACAAGCACCTAGGTACCACCTAGATCCAAGGCAGCCGTGAAACTCATCAGCTTTTTGGATTTCCTTCCTGACGGACCCTCGCTGGAGGAGGCTTGTCTGCTCCTCTCACCCTGGTGGTGACTGGTTCACAGTGTTTACTGAACATGTCCTACGGTCCGGCAGACCAAACAGTCCACAAAGCGATATTTACTCAACACAGAGGCACTGCACTAACACATTAGGGGCCTGGGGGTTAAGAGCCCAGACTCCAGGGCTAAACTGCCTGGTTTAAATCCCAGCCCTACTATTTACTTGCTGTGTGACTCTGGGCACATTGCTGAACCTTCCTGTGCCTTGGTTTACTCACCTATAAAAGGGCAGTAATAAGGGTAATGGCTACATGTTAAATATATCTGAAGTACTTGGAGCAGAGCCCATCTCCTAAGCCAGCGGTTCTCAACCTGTGGGTCGAGACCCCTTTGGCGGTTTAACAACCCTTTCACAGGGGTCACCTAAGACCATCCTGCATATCAGATATTTACATGATGATTCATAACAGTAGCAACATTACAGTTATGAAGTAGCAAAGAAAATAATTTTATGGTTGGGTCACAACATGAGGAACTGTATTTAAAGGGCCAGAAGGTTGAGAACCACTGTCCTAAGTGTTAGCTGCTAGGATTTTATCTAAAATGGGTGATAGTATAGCCTGGCCACTCAGGGTGTGGCCTGCAAACCAGTGGCCTGTTAGAAATGCAGACTCTCAGCACCCCCCCTCCCCCCGCGCCCCCCAACCCACCTGCTGACTCAGAACCTGCAACCCCCAGGGGATTCCCGTGCACATTTAATCTTCGGAAGTCCTGGCTGTGCCCTCCATCCGCACCGGGAGGTGGCACTGACCCACGGGTGAGCCTCAGCGTAGGGCCCTGCGGCTGCTGGCCCCCTCCCCCTGCAGCCCTGACACTGAGGAGCCAGAAGGCAGCAAGCACATCTGCTGCAGCTGCACACGTGTGCGAGGGGCCGGGCTCCAGTGAGGCGACCTATGTCCTCCCCTCTCTCTCCTTGGCCTCGGTGCCAGCTTGTCTGGTGCTTGGGACCCAAACTTGCTGCTTCTCAAGTGTTTACTTGTGATTTGTGAATCCCCCTCAAGAGGCTCTCTTCACGAGGTTTTAACAAGTCTCATGTAAAGACGACACAAAGCAATAAAACATCTTTTTAACAACTGCCTCTCGTCTCTCCCGAGTCCGTGTCCCCAGATGGGGCTGGGCTCAGGGTCCGGCCCACTTCATTCTGCGGCTGTGAACCTGGGAACCTGGGGCTGCGGCCGTCTGTGTGCTGCCCCCGCAGGCGCAAGGCCCGGGGCAGGCCTGCAGAGTGGCCCCTCTGGCACTCGGCCCCTCTGGCACCCGCTCTCTCCGCTGAGCCCAGTGGCACCAGTCCGGCGCGGCGGGGACTCTCCAAAGTCGCTTCCCCAGCCTGGGAGACAGACTCGACTCGAGGGTGTGAACAGAACACGAGGGAATGACACACGGACTCTCCCTGGACCACGCCACGTTCCCACAGCTTCCCTCACAACACGCCCCCCTATTTGTACTGTGGCATCGCACAGTTCTGTGCCAGCTGCTGTGAGTTAGTTTTACTTTTGGGAAAAAAGAGTTGTATCAGTAAGGGGGTGGGGGGCAGGGGCATCGAGGCAGCCAAGTAAAGTGGGAACAGTCACCTGGGGGCTGGAAGCATGAGCCATCACCCCCAGGTGAGACCCTGGTCACCACTTAACCTGCCTGGCCTCAGCTCTTCCTAAGGGGACTCCAACAGATCAGATAAAACTCCTCGGCAACAGAACCCTGTAACAAAATCATCCTCAGAAGCTCCAGATAGAAAGTGGAAGCCGAGTGGGGGAACTCAGGGTCTCTCTGTGACTCAGTCTCCTCCTCTGTAAGGTGGTGATGACAACAGTACCAACCGCACTGGGTAGCTGTGAGGATTAAATGAGGAAATATTTGCGCGGTGCTTAGGGTAGAAAGTATTGGTTCAGTAACTGCTCTCCCAGCAGAGAGGGGCAGTGGCCTCTGGGGACAACGGGACAGTCACCTGGCTAAGCAGGGGCACTGCCCGGCTCCCGCTGCCCCTGGGGCTGAGGAGGCAGTGCCAGGAGGCCCCTGGCAGGACGGGTCCCTTACCTGCCGGGAGGAGGTGCTGTTAACGGGATCGGGCATCGGTGTGAGAAGGCTGGGCGGGTTCTTTTTGTGAACGCTATTCATACCAGGCATTTTAGTGATTTTACAGGCTTTGCTACTAGAACTCGAGTTCTTACGCTTTTTTCCTTCTGATTTGTCAAAAGAGAGGGGCAGAGAAGACACGGCATTGTGTGAGGCCAGAGAGAGGTCCCCCGCGAGGGAGGGCACCGCCAGGGGACAGGAGTCACTGCCGCCCACGGAGCCCAGGTGTCTCCCTATGTCCGGGGGCCCGCCGGGCAGCGAGGTCCGTCCTGAGGGCTCCAGTTTGGCACTGAGGGGGCTCACCCCGTTGTTGGAGGCGTGCACGGACAGGCTGTTATAGGGCGGAGCCGCCTGATAGGAGTTCAACGCGGAACTGGCATTCAGAACACAGTTCTTTTTGTGGGGCCCTGACAAGGGAGACGGGAGGGATGTCTGCAAGGAGAACGAGGAGGAAGTCGACGACTGCGGCTTCCTCTTTTTGTTACTTGGAGACTCGTCGCTCCGCGCAGACAGGTCTTTGACTTTTGAGGATCTGCTGGTTTTGGTTTTGGATGGCTTGTGGGATGGGGAAGGGATGACGGCTGGTATCGGGGACACGGCGGATGGGGCCTTGAAGGTTGAGTCCATGATGCTGAGGGTGGCGGCCACATGAGGGAAAGCTGTGGGGTGTGGCATGAGGGCGCTTGGGTCCGGCGATGTCACAAAAGCTGCGTTGGGGAGCATGGCTGATGTCATGATGTAAGAAGAGGTGAGTCTCGAGCTGATGGGAGCTGAAGGAAGATACACAGCACTGGGGTGGCTGAAAGGCTGTAACACGGATGCTGGAACAGGGGTGGTGATGTGGGCTGCTGGCGAGGGCATGGGGCTATCTGCCGCAGGAGGGATCTTCCTAAACGTGAGAGAAGAGTGAGAGAGAAACAGTGAGCAACAGGCTTGGCATTCCCGGAGGCTCGACTACGTGTGAGCGTCGGGGCTCCGGAGAAACCCCGGGAGAACCAGACTATGGAAAATGAAGCCTTGAAGGATGGCAACATCTGAAGGATGGCCCCTCCCTATGGCTCCCCCACTGCCATATCCCGCACCCTATTTACAATCACTTTTGGGTTTTCGGTCCTTTTTCCCGTGCTTGCCTACTGGATGCCGGCTGATTTGGGTGCACGGATAAAAGGCGAATGTGGTTTAGAATATAAATTTCCCCCGCGGTATTCTTCTCTCTCTCTTTTTATTTCGGTAACGATGAAGGTGGTTTTTAATGAGAAGTGGCCACTTCACACTTAGGACCTGGCGTGTAGTAAGAATAGTGAGGACAAGGCTTTGTCACCTGCACACAGGGGCCCGAGCAGCCTTTGCCCATTGCCTGTCCCCTGCCTCCCCACCCTGCTCCTGGTTCCACAGGCAGAGTGGGAAACACCCCTCTCTTCCACAGGCCCGCCTCCTCCTGCATTTCCTCTCTGCAGCCTCTGGTTTATTCCATAGAGAGGCCCTTCCACGTTAGCGTGTGGCTCCTGGCTCCTGTTGGCCGGGCCATGGAGGTCGCAGGGCAGTGGAGGGTCGGGGCTTGGGAAATGAGGCAGATGTCAACTGGCCCAGCTCCAGGACTGATTTTTTCCCTGTCCACCCCCTCTACCCCCTAGTCTCAGCTCTCACTCAGAGGAGCTGTAATTGGGGTGGCTGCCCTTCGACAGGTCTTCTTGTCCCTGTGTTAGGAAAGGTTGAGAGTACAGGGACCCTCATGTATCCAGAGAAGAAGGTCAGGAATTTCTAGTTTGCTCTGAACAAATGCAGGGCCGGGGCCCAGGAGAACATGTGGGTGGGGAAGGTCTTCCTGGAGGTTGGGCGTGCCTGGGAGCAACCCCCAGGCCTCTCGTATTCTGGGAGCTAAGGCTGGCCTGGTGGCCACTCCTGGGGCCTCCCTGCAACCCCATCTTTGGAACTTGTGCTGGAAACAGCTCCCACTTCCAAATTATGGCCTGGGGACCGGGAGGAGCACAGGGACCTTGCGGGAACCATTTGTTCCCAATTTGCAGGAAAGAATACTGACCTCAGGAGCCAGGTGAATATTGCCAAACTGGCTCTTTTCTATTTCCCACCTTGCCCCCGCCCTGTGTCCCCTGGATCAATCCCCAGCAGTTAGGAATTCACTCTCCTTCTTCGAAAGCAGCACTTAAAGGCAGGCAGGCCTGGGCCCTGCACCCCAGGAGCTTGGAGCCAGGTGTGAGATGGGGCTTCTCCAGCCCCTTCTCCCCAGGTGGCCACCCTCCCAGCTCTGGCATCAGGGGGCTCTGGAAAGAGGCCCCGCTGACTAGGACATGCCTCTCCTAGCGCTGCGCTCTCAGGATTCCGTTTCTGTCTGCAGTTGGGTGAAGCCATGGCTTCGATTTTTAGGGTGGAATCCAGAGGAGGAATTCTTGAATACAGACGAACAGAGTCCTTGAAAATATCAGACTTAGGAGATCAGAGATAAATAGAAAAAAGTTGCCATTTTTGTGTGGCCATACTGGTGTTTGAAAATCTACTTTCTCTCAAGCCTAAAGAGGGTAGAAGATCCTGTCAGCACTAAATAAGTGCTCCATTAAGACTTATTGCAATGAACGAATGAGTGAACGAATGGATGGATGGACGGGTGGGTGGATGGGTGAGCAGGTGATTCTCAGTAGCAACAGCACTATGCATGCTGGGCAAGGACTCCCATAGAATCAGACTGGAAAGGTCTAAACACGCCCTCGGACTGCCTGGCACTGCACAACGCCCTCCCCACAGGGCCAGAGCATCTCTCACGTGTGCGGCGTCAGCCCACTTGCCCTGGCTCGGCTGCCTCTCTGTGGACTGCAGGCCTCCCGCTCCATCTTCCCTCGCCTCAAGTTTCTTACCAGTTCAAGTCTGGATAGAAGTACATGTAGAGGCTCGGCAGTTACTTGTAATAAAACGTTGTTTACAAGAACCAGCTGGCCCATTGAGAGAGGACCCCATTCAATGACCTTCACTAGGATCCACTCGGAAGGTCCCCATTTGTCATATTCCCATCAATAGCATAAATTCATGCTTCCGCTTGTGCTGACAAGCTGAGCTCAAGTCCTTAACCTTGCCTCGCTGACACTCAGGACTGGGATGGGGGCTGTTTTTTGGCCTACTTCCTCTCCCTTTCCTTCCTGTCCCATGAATCTTAAGTGGATAGCAGAGGCAGGAGGGGAGGAGGGCAGGGGGTGCAGGGCAAGGGCCATGAGGCAGCTCACTGTCCCCGGGACCCCCTATCCCCATGCTAAGCAGTTTCTGTGTCTGTCTAGGGGCCGAAGGGCAGTGGGTTTCAGCTTTGCAGGCTGTGCCTGGTTTAGGTCCTGCATACTGGCCTAGGGGAGTCCCGTCAAAAGCCCACAGATGCGAATAAGTTACTGACAGTGCCCGTCCTCCCCTGCCAGCTGGCGTGGAGCTCCAGATGCTGACCTGGCTGAAAGAGAATACTGTGTTGGCGTCTCCTGATGCAGAGTTAAATGCTTGTTAAAGAAAAAAGAGTCTTGGCCGTTCCTTTTCTTCCTAATGTCTTCCACGCCCTCATCGGCTGCCATCCCTCCAGGTTCGGGCCCGTCTGGGCCTGGGGTTTGGGCAGCGAGGTTGAGAGGGCAGCGGGGTGCTACGCTCTCCAGAGTTGACACCCAGGCAGCCCCAATGTTGCTCAGTGACAGTAGGTTGGTTAGGCAAGTCCTGAAAAGGGGGGAGGGACCCGACGCCCTGTGGCTCGGGTTTCTGTGCCTGAGGAGGAAAGGAATATGGAGCTTGAGCTGACAGGACACCAGGTAGCGAAATACAGATCAACACATTCCTTCCACGTGCCTGGGTTTTACACTTCCACCACACAGCAGAGCAAAGAGCTGCGAGAATCCCAAGGCCGGCTGCCATCGTGGGGGAACAGTCGCAGAAGGACAAATGAACCAGCACCCACGGGCTCGGCAACCCCGCATGCAGCACCGACTGGTGTTTAGGAGGAACACACCAGGTGTCCAGGGTGCCTTTAAGACACACTGGGCAGTCACTCAAATGGGAAGAAATGATAAGCTTCTCGATGGCCCTTTCCTATTTTATGGGAAGTGTTAACATTTAGTCCTAAATCCACTGCGAGAGCTCACTCCTCCTAGAAGTTCAGGTCTGGGAGCTCTTTGGGCATCACAGCTGCCTGGGAGAGGGGCAGGTTTTGAATTCGGTTCCCGTCCCCGCTGCCAGTGCCCTCTTAGTTCTCAGGGATGCCTTCCTTGCCTTTACTGGCTTCCGCGGGGCAGGGGGAGGGGCTCAGAGTTGGCGTTCCTGAACCATCTGGGCTTAGATCTGAGGGAGCCACGCTTCTAACGGATTGTGATATCTGAAGAGCTCACCTGTGCAGGAGTGGGGGTGGGGATAGGCAGCAGGCTGGTCTTGTGTTATCAAGTGGCCAGAATGGCAGTTTCGTATGTGCTGTGGTTTGAGAGGGTCTAGCCTGTCATTGCTTCACAATAGCATTTTCCTAAGTCAAGAAGAGTTCTTCCTTTTTTTATGAAACTCCTATGAAAATGTAAATACATCGGGGGGTGTTGGAGAATAAAGGGACGTTAGAGACATGGAGCGTCAGTTTGGGTTTAGGTTAGAGAGCAGTGTGAGCCGAGGAGAGGAGAGGGGTCTAGGGAGGTGGGAAGGGCCAAAGACAAGCTTAACCACCTTCGCAACATCACTCAGGATCTGCCCTGCTGGCCGATGGACATGTTTTTTTCATAGGACATTAAGCAATTAGAAATTGGTCCATAACCATTCTGACATTTTTAGTATTGACATTATAGCCTTAATATTACAAACAGAAACATATTCTTAACATCCTTACATGTTCTTACTCACAGCAAAAAAGGCCTTTTGTAACTGTTAAATAAGCTCGCATCTAATACCCTTTTCATTTAGAAGATTAGCAACACAAAGAAGACAAAGCATAACACACATCGTACGTGTCTCTGAAACACTGTAGGCAGGCCCTCAAGAGCTGACAGTTAAGGATTTACCATGAATCCTGACTTCAGAATCATTTTGTTCTATGAAAAGCCAATTACCGACACTCATTTAGAAGGTTGGGGTTCAGATAGTTGTGGGGCAGCTCTGATCTCATATTGCACAAAAACTGCTCACTTACTTCCACATCTGTGAATTCAAGTGTTTTTCTACCATGGAGTTTAGTGCGAACCGAAAACGATCCCATCTTCTATCAAACACATAGTACCCTCGGCCCATGAGGCGACTCCCGAATGAGCAAAACTGTGAGGGAAAAAACACATTTTAATTTTGATTACAGGTTACTAAGCTAATATAAACCATACAGAGAAAAATAACATTTGCATAAAAACACACAGGGGTACAATTTTACTCAAAATAAGGAAGCAAATAGTACTGGAGCCAAAAATATTTCTATAGTGCTTTAGTTTGAGCTCTAGATTTTCTGCAGAACATCACATTATGACTCAACAATAGTAACATTTAATTTTCTATAGCACAGAGGGCTACCTTTCCTATATCTGGGACTGAGCCAACATTTTAGGTCGAAAACCCCCAAACCAACAACATTCAGCAACCAGGATTTTTTTTAACACACCTGCTTATTGAATCATCCCCCTTTCTCTTTCTTTCTTTTTCTTCCTTCCTTCCTTCCTTCCTTTCTTTCTTTCTTCTTTCTTTCTTTCTTTCTTTCTTTCTTTCTTTCTTTCTTTCTTTCTTTCTTTCTTTCTTTCTTTCTTTCTTTCTTTCTTTCTTTCTTTCTTCCTTCCTTCCTTCCTTCCTTCCTTCCTTCCTTCCTTCCTTCCTTCCTTCCTTCCTTCCTTCTTTCTTTCTGTCTCTCTCTCTCTCCCCTTCCTCCCTCCCTCCCTTCCTTCCTCCCTCCCTCCCTTCTCTCTCTCTCTCTCTTTCTTTCTTTCTTTCTCTTAAGGTTTTAAAATTGATTTTTAGAGAGGGAAAGAAGAGGAAGAGAAAGAACTATTGATGGGAGAGCAAAACATTGATCGGCTGCCTCCTGCATGCCCCCTACCAGGGATTGGGCCAGAACCCGGGCACGTGCCTGGACAGGGAATCGAACCAGTAACCTCTTGGTGTGAGGGACAACACCCAACCAACTGAACCCCACCGGCCAGGGTTCATCCATCCTCTTAAGGAACTTGGTGGTTCCTTACTTCTCATCACAGTAATGGAAACACCTCATTCTGATGTTCTTCTGCCAACTGACCACACCTTTCCTATCTGTTGTCAACAGAGTCATTCACTTCTGACTCGACTATACTCCTCCTCCTTTCCCAGCTCTGACCTCATCTCCTCCCCTGTCAGCACTTGTGGGCTGCCCGGGGGACACACATCACTGCCTGCAAGCTTATACTCATGCTGTTCCGACTGCCTGTCTTCTTCCCTCTTCCCTGTCAATCCCAATTCTCCCCTCCCTCAGCGCCCTAATCGAGACTCCCATTTCCAGTGGTCTTCATCTGAGTAACGCTGCCTCTGTGAACTCCCACCCCACACATATTGCATACTTTATTGCCTTTCACCTTGGAATCACCACATAGTTTCATGTTACATGTAATGCCTATGTGCCTGACTTGATTATAAATGTATAAAGGCCAGAGGCCCAATTATCTTCTTCAATATGAGGATAGGAGGGATTTGGGCTAAACGATGGATTAGAGAGAGAAGGTCCCGCACAATGTTTAAATCAAACCATCACACTGAAAACATATGGCTGAAATATAGGCAGTTAGATGTTTAATAAACATCCTTTTATTATGGTGTTAGGACAATCAGAAATGCAAGAAGTGGCCTCCGAGAAGGTGACATTTGGCTGGTCTAGAGCTCAGACGTGTCTGCAAATGACTCTATAACTCAAATGCGGCTTCTCTCTCTTTGCCCAGGCCTCCCAGCAGCTCCTGGCCTCCATCCCAGACACAGTGTTGGATTGGCACTCATTCCACAAACCCTTCCTGGAACCTGCCTTTGGAACAGCTCTCAGGAGCAAATGCAAGACCTTCCCTTTGTTTGGTTCCTGCTTATGTTTGGGGGGCTTTTGTATTCAAATATTGCTACCCATCAAATCTGGCACTTCTGACGGAAAACTCTCCCCTGCACTTTCATATGAAGTGCTTATTGACCAAGCAAGAAAACACAAAGGGGACTCCCCAGCGTGGAAGCTGGTCCCCGGCATCCAGTGGGAGCTCTTCCAGGTCGAGACATCTTTTCTTCCTTCATCCCAGTTGCTAACGACACTCTGAACCAGGGCTCATTACAAAAATGATTTAATATAGCAATTGACCATGAGAGAAAGGACAAAGCAAAGAAACAAATCCATGGCCTTTCCATTAAATCAGCAAAACATTAAGGGCACACAAATCCGCTGTGTGAGGGTCCAGTGATTCGAATCCTCTGTAGCCTGGCAGCTTGTCATTTGGACAAACATCTTTAAAAAAAAATTGCTCTTTTTGGTGATCACCAGAACTGTTCCTGTTGTTTCTTTTTTATTGAAGATTTTAAAAATTGATTTTTAGAGAGAGATGAAGGGAGAGAGAGAGAGAGAGAGAAACATGGACGTGAGCGTGAAACATCAGTCAGCTACCTCCTACACACCCCCTACTGGGGAGCAAGCCGGCAACCTGGGCATGTGCTCTGACTGGGAATTGAACCAGTGACCTTTTGGTGCACGGGACCACATGAGTCACCCGGGGCTGGACAAACATCTTGATGGGCTCCAGACTCTGGTCTTCTGGTAGAGCCCAGTCTCTCTCTCTGCCCTGGGTGGCGGGGGGGGGGGGGGGGGGGGGACTGGGGAACGGGGGATGGGACGGGACACCTTTTTGTCTTTGCTGTCTGTATCTCTCATTCCATAGAAATGCAAGGCCAGGTGCCACAGGAACAATATTCCTGTTCGCATATTACGTCTTGGCAGAGCCGCAGATCCTTACTGCATTGGCCACTATGGCAGACCCCACAGGTTGCCAATCTCATCAACTGCCACCAACTCCCACCTCTCCCTGCCTTTTTCTTGCCAAGAGAACCACACTTTTGCTCTGTGACATGGAGCAGTGAGCAGGGAAGGTGGGTCTCTTCCCAGAACCTTGGGGGTGAATCGTGCTGGCTCCATCCTGTGCCACTGCAATCCCATCCTTCTCTGCTGCCGAGTGGCACAGGGGTGGGCATGTGACCCACTTCTGGCAGATGGCAGGGGAAATCTGGTGGGGGGGGGTTCAGGAAGATTTTCTTTCCAACGAAATGGTATAAAATAGCACCTTAGGAGAAGACTCCCTTTGTATTTGTCCCTTTCCATCCATGCAAATGCTACCGGGTGAGGATTGGAGCAGACATACTGAGACCAGGTGTGAAAGGGGAAGAGGCTGCACAGAGCTCCCCTCCGCTTGGAACCAACCACCTCTAGACTTCTTGTTATACGAGATAATTAGGCGACCGTAGTGCATGCACTGTATGAGTTGAGTTTTCTGTTACTGGCAGTCAAATTCCTGATTGTCCCTCACTATTTCTGAAATAGCGAAGAGGCAAAGGTCTCAGGCTGTGGGTCCAGGCCACCATCATTCCCAGCAGCAGGAAGTGAACCTGGCCTTCACTCCTCTCACCGACAGGAGGAAAGAAGGAGTCGCTCTATCTCGATGCAGGCTGATTTCACCTACACAGCCCCTGAGCTCTAGGAAGAGTCAACACCATTGCTACAGGAATCCAGCTGGCCCCAGAGGAGACCGGCCATGGGCCCCGTGTTCCAGGCCCCTTGCATTCAGCTCAGGGACGGCAGCACCAGGCATCTCCTTCTCAGGTGCTCGCACGGCAAACGCAGACAAGCCTCCAGCTCCTGCCTCCTTATGTTTCCCACCTCGATTTCGATGATCTGAGTTGTTAAAGTGGACTCCTTCAAGGATTGGGAAGAAACTGACCTTTCTGTTCATCAGCAATCACACCGACATGAAATGCCTCCCCCTTTCCTTACACACACACACACACACACACACACACACTCAGTACCAGTGCCATATGGACACACTTACTAATAACAATAAAACTCAGAACCAACAGGGGAGACAACCAGCTAGGGCTGGCACCTCTCGCTGCTACGACAGACGGTTCTCGACGCAGGTGAGCTAGACTAACTCCTGGAATCAGAGGCTCCGTTCTTAGATGGGCAAAGCCAGAAGGTCCGCTTCCCGGTGCACTCACATAAACACCGCTTCTCAAGCACGAATGCTTCAAGGTGGGCCACAAACACTCAGGTGTTTAAAGGATTATCATCTGCGGGGACCCTTTCTTTCTGTGATTTTCAAGGGTATTTCTAAGGCAATCGTTCAATCTCAGGTTAAGCCTTCCCATAAAACACTGTCCTGAATCCCTCCCCTTAGGAATGTGTGCCCCCTGACACCATCACCTACATGCCCACGAAGCACAAGGGAAATGCGTGGAGGGAGATGCCCGGTGGCCTACCGCAAGAGGTCTAGGGTGGTGGGTGGAGAACTGACAGTCTAACTTCTCGGATTCGTCGGCACCATCCATCTCCCCTTCATCACTTGACAGTCGGCTGGCGAGGTCACCTGCAGCGGGGGGCACAGGGGCTTCCGGGGCGCAGCCGCTGTGGTTTGAAGATGTGGTGCTGCTTATGCTATTTGCAGATGATGGTCTAAGGGCAAGAGAGAACACACAGAATAAACCCTCCTGAGGTAACAGAGCGCCCCGAGCAGAGCGCAGGAGGCAGCCCAAGCAGCCTTTCCAGGGCAGGGGCAGACTGGCACCAGGGGAACATTCAGGCTGAGGTCAGCAGCGACCAGCTCTCCACAGATCTGGTGGGGCCGAGGCTGTGGCCTGCTTGAATCGGGGCATCAGGGGAAAGGCCACAGTGCCGGCGGAACGTGAAATACAGTAACGCGGCAGAGTCTTCTGCGAGGTCAGTCATAACCGTTCAACCACTTGCATGTACGTTATCTGTACTTGCCATGTAGTTGCTTCTCTTTGAAGGTGGAACTTGACAGGAAGGTCAACCCAGTAAACAAGTTCAAACCAATTGACAAAATATCAATCAAAAGACAGCCCTACAAACACTTTTTTTTTTTTTTTGCTACTAAACTCTGGCTTTATGAGATTGTTATCATACTGGCATGAAAAACGATTGTCCCAATGAGGGGCCACAAGTCCCTTACCCCACAGCCAGGTCAGTTTCTTAGTATTTATATTAATATTATTAAGATATTAATAATGTCTTAATATGCCACAGAGTTTAATTGTATCTTCTGAGAATGAACGTTTACATTAAAAATATTTTTATTGATTACAGAGAGGAAGGGAGAGGGAGAGAGAGAGAAGCATCAGTGATGAGAGAGAATCATTGATCAGCTACCTCCTGCATGCCCCACACTGAGGATCGAGCCCACATCCCGGGCACATGCCCTGACTGGGAATTGAACCATGATCTCCTGGTTCATAGGTTAACGCTCAACCACTGAGCCATGTCAGCTGGGCTGAACGTTTAATTTTCGACATGGCATTAGATCCTCCTGCTGGCACAGTTGGCTCATAGTTGATGTTGAAGAAATATGTTTCTCAATGAAGGAATACATGAATTCCGTGTGTATAAATAATCCAACAGAAGTCATCTAAATTATAGCTAAGCTCATAGAAAAGCAACGTCACATTAAGAGATAGAACTACATGCTTACTGAGCATTAAAAAACAAAACAAAACAAACACATCACATCAGGAGAAGAGTTAGAAGAGAAAGAGTGGAAGTTAGTTGTCAGTTGTTTTTACTGCTTCTCTACTTTCATTAGGTGATTGACCCAGGAGAGAGATAGGAGAAAAAGAATTTTTGGAGAAAAAAATCAAGATCCTTAAAATTACTGGTTTTCTGCATTCTTCTTTGAAAGCTGCCCCTTCAAGTCACATGAAGCAGCACTGTTACTCTGTCTCCCTCTCCTTCATTCTCACTCTGGATTCTCTGTGCTACAAAATCTTTCTAGGTGTGAAATACCTGAGTTCAAACCAGATCCCGAAAGCACAGTCATTTAAAAACAAAGCCACAAAGGTGGAAACAAGCCAAATGGCCATCAATAGGTAAATGGATAAACAAAATATGGAATATCCATACAAAATATTAGTTAAGACTTAAAAAAAAAACAATGAAATTCTGATACCTGCTATAACATGGATGAACCATGAAGACATTATGCTAAGGGAAATAATCCAATCACAAAGGACAAACGTTGTATGATTCCACTTCTATGAGGCACCTAGAATAGTCCAATCCATAGAGACAGAAAGGAGAATAGTGGTTACCAGGCACTGGGGGTGGAGGGGATTGGGGAGTTTGTGTTTAATGAGTTCAGTATGGAATGATGAAAAGTTCTGGAGATGGTGGTGATGGTTGTACCACAATGTGAATGTACTTAATGCTACTAAACTGTACACTTAGAAATAAAATGGTAAATTTTGTTATGTATATTTTACCATAATAAAAAACAAACAAACCTAAAGACCCCCCAAAGAAAGCCACAGATAGTTTTTCAGTGTTATTACAAGAACTCCATTAGTAGGACAGTTTATTATTGACTATTACCTTCCCATACTTATAAAACAAAGATGCCAGGCACTTTGCATGTTACAAGTCTACAGTCCAAAGACCACATCTCCCCGGCTGCATTCCCCAATACCTACTCTCCGGTATCAGAAGGGGCAACTACTCTATTGCCTGTTTACAGCCAAAGGCCCAAATAGTAAAACGTTTTTGGTGAAATGTATAAAGAAAGAAAACAGCATCCATAATCCTGCCACTCAAGATCAAGTGCTATTACCATTTAAATTTATATCCTTCCAGACTTCTTTATTGTGCATACACAGGCACATGCATTTTTAAGCAAGAATTGGGCCACACTGTACATACTATTTTGAGACATGGTTTTTGTTCTGTTAATCTTCACCCAAGGATATTTTTTTTCATTGATTTTTAGATAGAGTGGAAGGGAGGGAGGGAGGTGGCAAGAGAGAGAAAAGAGAGAGAGAGAGAGAGAGAGAGAGAGAGAGAGAAATTTAATAACAAAAAAGAAAAAAAGAAAAAGAAAGTGAGCTAGTAGTACAGATACTTTCTGTGTGAGAAAGTGGCGGAAGGACGTCCCATTAACTGGGCAGATAGATTGAATACTTACTTTGTCTCCCTCCCAAAATCCTACTAAAATCACAGTAAAGGGATAAAAAAGGCATTAGCTCCAAAGAACAAAAAGATCAGCAGAAATATGGTAAAATGATGATGAATTCCCAGCCTTCATTTAACTCCCAAACCAACAATGAAATCTGTTTCATCTTGCTAATGATGATTGGTTTAGAAAAGGGCATAAGAAAGAAAAGAAAAAATATATTTTGGGGAAGGGCTTTTTTTTTTTTTTTAACATATTTCGTTGATTTTTTTACAGAGAAGAAGGGAAAGGGATAGAGAGTTAGAAACATCGATGAGAGAGAAACATCGATCAGCTGCCTCCTGCACACTCCCCACTGGGAGTGCCCGCAACCAAGGTACATGCCTCCGACCGGAATCGAACCTGGGATCCTCAGTCCGCAGGCCGACGCTCTATCCACTGAGCCAAACCAGTCAGGGCTGGGGAAGGGCTTTTGTAAAGATTTTTCTCACCTTTAAAAAGACACAAGGGCCCTGGCTGGTTTGGTTCAGTGGATAGAGCGTCAGCCTGCGGATTGGAGAGTCATAGGTTTGATTCCAGTCAAGGGCACATGCCTGGGTTACGGGCTTGATCCCCAGTGTGGGGCATGCAGGAGGCAGCCAATCAATGATTCTCTCTCATCATTGATGTTTCTATCTCTCTCTCCCTCTCCCTTCCTCTCTGGAAAAAAAAAAGACACAAGGAAAAGGTGGTTTCTACCTTCACTGGATCTTGTTTCACCTGGCTGTGCCTGAAACTGCTGCAACCATCTTGCTCTGGACTTTGGAGAGCGAAGAGTGTGGGTTGAAAAAAGAGCAGAGAAGCTGAGCCAACTCCTGATCTCTGGGGACTGGTGCCCTTTCACCTCTGGACTTCTTATCTCATGAGATTAGAAATGTCCTAATACTTTAAGCATTTATTAAGACTAGGTTTTCTGCAAATAAATAAATGGGACGATGTCAAGCTAAAAAGATTTTGCAAAGCAAAGGAAACCATTAACGAAATGAAAAGACAACCCACTGAATGGGAGAGCATGTTCACCAATGATACATTAAATAAGGGGTTAATATCCAAAATTTATAAAGAATTCATACATTTCAACATCAAAAAATAAACAATCCAATTGAAAACTGGGTAGAAGACATGAATAGACACTTCTCCAAAGAGGACATACAGAAGAGGAATAGACATAAAAAGAGGCTCAATGTCACTAATCATCAGAAAGATGCACATTAAAGCCACAATGAGATATCACCTTATACCTGTCAGAATGGCTATAAAAAAAACCCCCAACAAATAGCCCATTGCTAATGAGAATGGTTATAATTGTTACGACGTTTTGTTTGACATTGCTGATTTTTTAATCTTTTTTTTTGGTTTCTTTTCTAGATAAAGGGAAAACTTGTTTACCTATGACTTAGCAATTTGGTAAATTATACCTCTGTAAGCAGAATTGAAGCATTTATTGTTTCTCACTGCTTGATCCCTCCAGAATACAGTAAGGAGTATTTTTATTTTCATGGCAATGTGATTATTTGCCTAAGTTCAATAAGAATCTATTAGATTGGTTTTATTACCAAGGCTTTGACGAGAACATCATGTATGAGAGAGGCAGCATAGACTTGGACCAGAAAGCTTTGAGGAGTTCAGATTGACTTGGGAAGCCAATAAAAGCCCCTTTGGGAAAACAGCCTGGTACTCAGTTTACATGGTTCACAGCAGGCTTTCCAGGTGAGGAACAAAGATTGCTTCCTGGGACATGCAAGGAAAGAACCTCAGGGTATGTTGGGGACTTTGAGAAGAGAGGATTCACCAAAATCTGTAGGTACTGCGGACAGAATCTGATGGCAAGTACGCAGCTTGGCTTCTAGCTTTGTGAGGCTAAAGTTCAATCTGAAGATTCCTTAGGAAAATTCCAGCTAAGCAGATTTAAAGAGGCCTATATGGCTAATTACCATTCTTACTGAACTTACACAAATCATCAGGCCACGTTTATTGAAACGAGACTTATTTTGCAGATAAATTAGTCTCAATTTGGCTATCTTTGGTAAAAATGGGGGTGATTATAGAAAGAAAATTGTTTCAATAGGAACTATAATATACCTTTGTCTTTCGAGTTTTGTTTTGTTTTACACAATGTACACTTCAGAGAAAGCACCACAACTCATCCTTCAACCATCTTAGTGACTGATGTGGTGTAAGCCACACAGTTTACCTGAGCACCTGAGGCCTAGTAATTCTTAGGGAATTTAACCCATAGAGTCAGTTGTTTGGCCTGTTCTATTGCTTAAACTCTATGACTCGAAGTGACCCCTGCAGAGTCTTTGGCATGTGGGTCCTTAAACAACAGGATGGCTTTCGATTACTTGTTAGCTGAACAGGGAAGTGTTTGTGCAGTGGCCAACTCATCATAGTTTGGGTCCCGGGGGACATAGTAATAAAAGTTAACCCTTGTTCTTTGCTTAAACTGAACACTCAGAATGCCCCCTCTAAGGCTTCGGGACTATTATGGAAGAGGTGAGCATGTGAAATGGTAAGAACCAGATAAGTGGGGCACAATGGCAGACAGATCTGACTCCATCTTAAAAAGCTAATCTTCCCTCTTAATTGAACCTTGACTTGGTCCCCCTATTTCCCTCAATACTGAGGAATAAACTACACAAAAGGGGTAGCTGTAGAGAGTGCAATGCTCAGCCTCTCTGACTCCACCTGTCCAAGCCTGCGTTGTCCCCATGGCCTCCTGGCTAACAGCTTCCGCTTAGTCTGGCATATAGACCTGCTCATCACAGAAGGAACTGTGTATGCGGCTTGAGGAGATAAGGTAAGAGTGTGTTGTTTGTCGATGATTTGCAGGAACACTGAGACGGGGACTGGACTCACAGCAACCAGCACCCTCAGACCCTACTGGCAGCGCCCAGACGCCTGTGGTGGTCAATCACCTCTCGCCACTCCCACTTCCCTCCCCTTGACATAAAAGCCCGAACTCGGTGCTTTCTTAAGATGAATTTGAGGTACCATTAGGACTCCCATCTTCTTGGTTGGCACCTTCTTGATCAATAAACCTTTCCTTACTCCAAAGAAGAGAAAAAAAAGGTTGAAACACTCAATAGTAAGTTCCAGTTGTCAGGTAAAAGAGAGGAGAAAAGGGGAGAATACTGGAGAATAAAGATAAGCATGGAAGCTCTGTGTTAGAGCAAAATCAGCTCAGAGGACAAAGACAGAAACATGAGTGAATAATGGTGTGCACATGTGTACACAGGCACACATGTACACAGGCACACATGTATACAGGCACACATGTATACAGGCACACATGTACACAGGCACACATGTACACAGGCACACATGTACACAGGCACACATGTACACAGGCACACATGTATACAGGCACACATGTACACAGGCACACATGTATACAGGCACACATGTATACAGGCACACATGTATGCAGGCACACATGTATACAGGCACACATGTACACAGGCACACATGTATACAGGCACACATGTACACAGGCACACCGAGGAGGAGAGCTGAATCTATTCCTTTTCAGGCTTGTTTCATTCAGGATGCATGCACCCTCTTGGCGATGATGGAATGGTAGATGCTTTCAAGACCTCCCATTTCTGATCACTGCACTCCAGGGTGGAACCTGGAGGGACGGAGTTCACTGGAACCAGCCTGTGTCTCAGAAAAACCACGGCTTGGTGAGAAGTGATGAGGAATGGGGCAACGAGTCATGAGAAGGTGTTGAAAAACCCACTCAAGCGCAGCCGGTGTGGCTCAGTGGACTGAGCATCATCCTATGCACCAAGGGATTGCTGGTTCGATTCCCCGTCAGGCCTCACGCCTAGGTTTTGGCCTCGGTCCCCAGTAGGGGGCATGCAGGAGGCAGCTGACTGATGTTTCTATCTCTCTCCCTTCCTCTCTCTCTGAAAAAACAATAAAAATACATTAAAAGAAAAGTCACTCAAGTTTGCTAGGCTGCCAACCACCTTTCCTCCTTCCACACCACCTCATCCCTCCCCTCTCCACTTACCAATGTGGTTTAAAGACAATGTGTGTGATGACGGTCCCTGTTCAGTTCCACTCAGGGAAACTGAAAGGAAGCCTTCGCCCCACCACTGTGAGGAGGCCTGGGCACCAGCCCGTCTGAGTGCTTCGGGGAAGAGAGCACAAGGTAATGACTCTAATCGGGTCCCTATTATGTGCTAGGCCTGTCACACACACTTTCTCATCCAGGTTACCCACTGCCTTTGCGCATTTAACTATTATCTACATTTCTCAGATGAGGAAATTGCTGGCAGAGCTAATAAGAGGTGGAAATGAGACTTCAAAGCCTCCCCATATTGAGAAATGAATGTAGAAAAAGCACAGGGACAAATATAAGTCAAGGAGAGAAATGGCTTATAATTTGGCAATAACACTATCCTGATTAGTCATAACTGAAGTTGCTCTCACTCTGTCCTTTGTCAGGCATCTAGGACCTTCTGCCTCTTTGCCCACTGCCCCTTGTCAGTCTAAAATTCAATGGATTTTGCCATTTTATGCTTTAAGATTAGATGTGTGAGCTTTCTCAAGACAGAGGGGCATGTGCCCAGATTTTGTCAGCACTGGCTTCCATAGCTGATCTTTCCCCTCCCTCCCCGGGGTCAGAGCCCAGTTTGACCCTCTGCCCTCCTCCCCTTTTCCAACAGAGTCCTGATGGTAGGGCTGGGCTGGTCATCCATAGCCCTTGGGCTCTTTGGGGCAAGTAACCTGTTTCCTTAGAGTTGGGGACAAAGAAACAGAGCAGATGGGCATGCCATTTCAGGGCCCCCAGGTTGGGGGACAGAGGGCAGGAGGACGGGCAAATGGAAATCAGGTCCCACCAAGGACTGTGTTTACTCACACTGCTTTCCCACTGAGTGTCACCACCACTTACTAACAGCGGCCATCAGCGCAGCACTTATTATAGAGCGTGGTACTTCATCTCACGAAATCCTTCCCAGCTCCATTCCACAGATGAGCAAGCCGAGGCTAGAGAGACTAAGAAACATGGCCACGCTCACCTCCTTAGTAAACATGGAGTTGAGGTATGCGCTTCCAATCCTGTTCCGACCCGTGTTCTCTAACTTTAACTTCTCCCATTCTAGACCCAAGTTCCTTTTTAGAAACCCCTGACAAGAATGGGTTGCAATTCAAGAATATGAAAGCTGAAATGTTTTCAAGGTTATCAAAACGATATGTAAGAAATAAATTCACACACGTTAATATTTCCAAGAAAAGGAATTCATGATTGGGAAGGGATTACGATAATTCCATGTATGTATGTACAGTGGGGCCTTGACTTACGAGTGTCCCGACTAACGAGTTTTTTGAGATACGAGACGAGCCGTCTCTCGGCCGATTTTTTGCTTTGAGTTGCGAGTGAAAATTCGGGTTACGAGCCAGCTTCAGATACCCCACCGCTAGTTGGCGCAGCGAACGTCACAGTGAACGCCACAACATCAGCCCAGCATCACGTGTCTCACCCGTTCACTTTAAGATTTGACATATGAGTAATTTGAGTTACGAGCTCCGTCACGGAACGAATTAAACTCGTAAGTCAAGGCCCCGCTGTAATTGAAATATATATAGTAACATGAGTAAAATAAATGTTTTAAGTTTCATGTGATTATAACATTAAATTCTGATCATGCTTCTTACATCTCTGATTGCATGGGGGGTGTCTCATCCTATTGTAAAACAAGTGGAAGAGGATGTCATTCCTCACTGACATTGGACCAGAGTTCACCCTGAGTTTTTTGGTTTCTTTACCAACTTTGAAAAGCATCCTCAAAAATTATTGTTAGCAACATCTGTAATGCTCTCCTGTGCCTCCCCCTTCCTTTCAGAGACATCCCTTTTGCTGATTAACCTCACTCTTCTTTCTGCTTCTGGAAGAGAACACGTAAACCTGCATTTCTCTAGCCAGGAAGGAACAGGAAACAAAACTACTAAGGCTCCAGTGCTTGCTTTATATTTTTAACGGCTGCCCCCTGGCTTCTCGGTTCATCGGGTACCACTGCTTGGGTGAGAAGTGCCTCCAGCAGTCAAAATCGTATATTAGAGAGGGTGTTCAAACTGGGTTCCCTGGGGTCCCTGGGGGACACGAGGTGATCCCTCAGAAGGTCAGGGGTCAGCAGGCTCTGGGAACGTGAGGGATGAGAGCAGGGCTGTGCTGGCTTTCGGCGGAGGCAGGTCTGCTTCTCTATGGGTACCGTGTAAAGTTTGTGGGGATGAAAAAGCTCTGCAGTCCCAAAGAAGTTTGAAAGTCACCGTAGGCAGAATCAAAGCCTCCCTCCCCAGAAGTTTGGAACAGGACTGCCTCCTCAACTCTAAAGCAAGGGTGACCCCCTTCACCAACACCCCGCACCACACTCAGAAGCAGTCACAAAAGGATCATGTAAAATGCGAGGCGGCAAGGAAAGGGCATGGAAATGGATGACAACACACGACAACAGTTGTGAAGGAAATGTGTGAGGGCTGTGACCCCCCCTGAATCCGGAGGCTGAGGCCGGCCGTTCCTACAGAGGGACTCTGACCGTCAAACTGGGTCAGGCTGGTCCCAACGTGGAAGGCACGAGGGCGAGAAGCTGGCAGATCAGCAGCAACTGCCACCGAGTGCTGCTGCTTTAAGAACCAACTCCTTCCCCTCCTGTTACACCCCACTCTTCAGCCCACTCGCTGACTGGACCCTGTGAGACGCACACAGAATACACGAAAAATTATCAAGCAATACCAGGGCCTGCACCCCTCACCTGGTATCATTAATGCTTCCTTTTCATGGCTTTATGAACATCTGAGTCTTATCTCATCTTCTAAACCAAGTTCTTGAAAAGCAGAACCTAGTTTCATTCATCATCTCTGTATCCCTGTGCTTAATATTTCTGAACGAAGGTTCCCTGTCCTATTACCTGGAAGGTGGTCTGCTGCTCAGGGTGGCATTCAGAACACACGTGTGGATTTTAAAGCACTTTTAATCCAAATGGGTTCTAATTCTCCTTCCTGTTCTTTCCTTTCTTTCCAGGACAACGAAATAAAGCCACAGACAGGTGGCTCAGCTTTCTGCGTGTGCAGGAAAATACAGAGCAAAAAGCCTCTGTTATGCCACTTTTCCCTTCGCCTGGGTCATCGGAGGGTTGGAGGTAAAAATTCACAAAGTAATGTGTGTCAGACGGGCTCCTACATGTGCCGATACCCACATCCACCCAGGTTCTCCGCACTCTCTGCTCCAGGAATCTCCAGCTAAGCTAACCACCCAGGCGGCCCGGAGAGCTGCCTGGTGGCTGATGTGCCATCCAGGTATTTCTTTTCAGCTCACTCTTGTTCCGATAGAGATCTGCTATGAAGGGTGATGATGAAGAAAACGATGGCAATGATGACAGCAGTAAAATCCGCTGAACACTATGGCCGAGCCCCTTATGCCCATTATCTCATTTAAAGTGCACAACCGCCTTACGAGGCGGGTATGACGGCTTTCATTTAACACGTGATCGGAGCACATGCAACCCAGCAAGGCAGCCACTTGACCAAGGACTCTGGGCCTCTATCACCACCCGGGGTGAGGGGTTGGGGCGGGGGAAGGGACTTACCTAGGAAGCACAGAGTTAGGTGGCCTGGATTTTGCAGGGGATGTGACTTTAGGTTCTGGCCCAGAGCTCCCTGAAGATCCTGGCAGAGGGTCCTGTGCCAGCCCAGACTGGTTTGGAAGAACTTCCCTCGCTGCGGTCAGAAGATGCTCTTTATCTTTAACTTCTTTTTCTCGGGACCTGGCTTTGTGTTCCGCCAGAAGGAGGTCAAATTGCTTTTTCCTGCCCGGGACTGCCCTCCGATGGCTTAGCGAATGTGTCTGAGGACAAGAGAGATGAAAAGCACAGCCTCTTTGATCAGCACATACACCTGCTTCCCGGGGCCCTCCATCTCAGACACAGCAATTCATGGGAATTTGGAGGTGCTTGAAAAGTCAACTTCAAGGCAACAGCTCCCGTTCTGTGGCTGGGAAGAGGCAGAGACCACACAGATGCAACCATGCTCTACTCTCCTTGGTGTCAAAAAGCCAGAGCTTCCTCCAAAAAATGGCATAAGATGACAAGCTTCAGCGCAGAGCCCAGGAGAGCCCCTCGGATGAAAGACCAGCGTAAGAGAGTCTAGAGTTAATCCAGGTGCAGGTGGGAGGCTTGCGGTGGCCCAGGCACACAGAGCCACCAAGCAGAGAGGGCCACAGCCTCGATCCCAAGAAGCACTAGCAGTTCAGTATGGAACACGCGGCTGGGGCTACCTAGCGGCAGCCGCCTTCGGTCAGCTGTGCCCCTGGCCACCCCGGTGTGGCCGGCTCGGGGGCGCGGCAGGACTGCCTTTCAGGGCGCCGCCGCCGCTGCCGCCGCCGCTCCTGCATACATTAAAACGTAGCAGGGCTCAGAACCGCCTGTGAGTGCCTATAAATACAATTTACTGTCTGGCCTCACAAGTAACAGGGGAAGCCTTTTTTTTTTTTTTTCCTTCTTAAAAAGCCAGCCAGCTTGAGGCAGGCACTCAGCTACCATGGAAGAGAAGAAAGCATTTCCCTTACAAAGAACAGCTGGGGGTCATGTCTAGGTTCCACACCCTGCCGTGTGCAGAGAGTGGCATGCAAACATTTCGACAAAGGCCCCAGCGAGAGCAGGAAGTATTTTTTATGGAAAGAGAAATACCTTGCAGGTGAGGGATCTTGTGCAAGGTTTCTTTGTCTCGGGATCCAATACTCCACAGTGTTTATTTGGGTCAAATTCTCTCTCTGGTTTAAGAAACAAACAAAAAATATAAGAAAAAAGGAGACTAAATAGGATTTGGCATTAAAACTACATTTAAAAAATGCACATTTGCACCAACAAGTGAGACGTTGTCAGGCAATCTGTTTTTTTTTTTTCCACCGACTACTAAAATGCCAAGAAACCGCTCAGGGGAACATGGTCCACCCCTCCGAACCCAGAGTCCTCTAGGCCAGCTTCGTAGGGTTGGGGGACCGCAGCACGAGGCACGGGGCAGGGGTGGGCGGGCACTGGGGAGGAGGAGCCCTACGGCTCTTACACTGTCTTTCACTGGAAAAGCTTCTCCAGGTTCTTGGCCCTTTGGGCATGGCTAACAGCAGACCAGGGAAGCCACCTGAGGCCCGAGGGCCACTTTTTCCTGGGCGGTTCCAAGAGCGCGTCACAACGCCCCAGCCCCACCTGCCCTCCTGCTGGCTTTGGCCATTTAGGCGGAGAGTGTTCCTTGACCTGTCAGGAGTGACCCTGCCCTCTCCTGCTTTGCAGAGTGCTCAGCACAAGGCTTCCCAGACAGCCTTGTGGGCCAGAAAAACAGTTGACCTGATTCAGGAACACGTTGGCGGTGCCCTAGGCAGGGGCAGGGGAGAAGTCTGGGTGTGTGCCTTTCGTAGATCTAAACGGAAAGGTGCAGCGAGGGCAGAGCCTGCCCGTCTCGCAGCCTCAGCCTGCCGTGTCCCATCACAGGCCTGTTGCTGCCAATGGGGTGGCTGCAGGGAGGCCAGGCTTTCCCCGCCGCCTGCCTTCCCGCTGGACTGTGGAGGGGTCATGTTGGGAGTTTGCTTCTAAGCAACTCTCTCTTTTTAGGCCCATTTTGGATCCTTTCTCCCCTCTGGATCACAAAAATGCTCTCCTCCCCAGGAAAATGAGGGCAACCAACCGCTTGAGGACCCTCCCTGTAGGCTTTAAAGTTCCACCCCCCAGGTGCCTCCTGCTTCTGGCAGGCGCCCAGCAAACACCTGTCTCCTGCAGAGCAGGAATGACACAGCTCCTCTGGGCGTGCAGGGAGAATGCTGGGGTGGGTGAGGGAAGCGCTATAAATTTGGTGGTGTCCTTAAGAACCCTGAATAGCTGCACACTAAAAAGAAGTTACCTCGCCCGAAACACTGTCTGAAACTGGCAGAGTAAACGCTGAGCGTACTCCATGAATGTGTTCTATTTTTTTAAAAAAAGGTTTGGGGGTGCCCTGGCCAGTGTGGCTCAGTTGGTTGGGCATCATTTTGTGCACCAAAAGGTTGCCAGTTCGATTCCCAGTCAAGGGCACAAGTGCCGGGTTGTGGGCTGGATCTCCGGTAAGGGGTGTGCAGGAGGCAGCCAATGGATGTTCTGCTCTCACAACGGTGTTTCTCTCTCTCCCTCTTCCTTCCTCTCTCTTTCAAAATCAAGAAACTATTCTTTAAAAAAATAAAAGGTTTGGGGGACCATGGGGTGGTTGTGATGGTGGTCATAATAATGTGTGCAACAAAACCATTCTTATATCCAAGACAGATGACCTGGTTGGCTATCAAAATGCCCTTCCCCCATTTCTTTTGTCTTCTTCTTCTTCTTCTTTTTTTTTTAAAGCTTCACTTTTAAGAATGGAAATGGCTAGACCTGGAAATGCCCATTTCCTAGGAGTCCTCTCTGCCTACCCAGGAGAGCCTGGCCCGGAGTTCTGTCCCTGGGGCTGCCGGAGTCAGACCGGTGCCCAGGCCCACACCAGCCCTCCTGTTGGCCTGGAACTGAGCAGGTTGTTTGGCTGGGGGCAGGAGCTGGCTGCCAAATGTGAAAGCGAGATAGAAGCAAAAGACCCACTGAGACAAAACAACCAACAAAATGCAAAACCAAACAGCCGACAAAAAAATCCCCAAACCGAATGGGGTAAAGGCTGGAAGCCCCGGACATGCTTCTGCTACAAGGAGCCACAGCCCGGGGACACTGTGCCGGCCAGGCCTGTGTTTTCCCTGGGACGCTGCCACCCACTTCTTATCCCGGAGGAGAGCCAGGCGCCGGGGGCTCCCGTCCACACAGGGAGGCTCACCACGCGCAGGGGACACCAGGCTCTACCTCCCTTTCCTGATCGTGGGTGAGCAGCACAAGAGGAGGTTTTTGGGGTCTAATGCTTTTGTCATTTGAGTGTTTGGGGCTGAGGTACTTTTAAGAATAATTTTTTAAAAAAAGTTACAGATGTAAGATAGAAAAGCTAAAATAGAGATAAACATGAAGGAAAAAAATAAAAATGACCCAAAACGTTTGGGGTGCTTAAGAAGTATGCTCAGCCTGGCCGGCGTGGCTCCCTGGTTCAGTGTCCACCTATGAACCAGGAGGTCACAGTTCCATTCCCGGTCAGGGCATATGCCCAGGTTGTGGGCTCGATCCCCAGTGTGGTGTGATCCCTAGTGTGGGGCGTGCAGGAGGCAGCCGATCAATGACTCTCATCATTGATGTTTCTATCTCTCCCTCCCTCTCCCTTCCTCTCTGAAATCAATAGAAATATTTTTAAAAAATAAGTATGCTCATACTAGAAGATATAGTTTATTTTTCACAGGGTGGCCATATATATATATATTTCCCCCCGTCAAGATTAGATAAATTCCCATGGTTATGAAGCTTATTTTGGTCTTTTGGAAAAAGCGGAACGGCTAGATTTAGGTTCACAACACATCCAAAGCAAACGTCATCCACGTGGGGGCCCCTAAGAGACAACCACTGCCCCAAAGACTGGCCGTGTGCACCTTCCAGGCACCCATGTGCCTGCTCAGACAACCAAGGAGTACACCCAAGAGATGTCCCCGCCAGCCCACCTGCGGTGTGAACCCGAGTGTTCCCCAATAGAAATCCCAACTGGTTACTTGGGAAAGGCAGTTGTCGCCCCGACCGCAGAATCAACCCGGAAACCAACGAGGCCAAAGGACAGAGGCTGTGTCCTTGCGTGGAGCAGTCACTGATGGGATGGACGGTCCCAAGCCTGCCCTGAGCTACGGTGAGATGTCACGGAGGTTGTCAGACTTCATGGCAGTGAGGCCTCTACAAAACCCAGGGGCGGTTCAGCCGGTCAGCACGATAGTAAGACCCTCAGAATCCACAGACTGTTGTGGTAGGTGCAGAGCACCCTGCCTCTGGGTCGCTAGGGTAACTCGCTAAGCACTGAGCTGAGCGAGAGCCTCATCCGGCCCGGGAATAAGAGAACCAGCTCTTGCTTGCGTTTTTAGGTGGGGGTCCTGCCTGCAGGTTGGCTCCATGTCCCCCTGCCATCCCTGCCCCCCCTTAAAATGAAACAGACCTGCTTAATTATAAGAACACATCACTCCTTGGTTACAGATATGACTCAATTTCAGTCTAATCGTGAGTCAGACTCGAAGGACACAGACACGTACCTGAAAGTCTCCTGTAAGGCTTGTTGTTGTTTTTGGTGCCATTTTGGTGTTTCTTGTCTATTGTGGTGGACAAAATTGCTTTGCCATTTAAGATCTTCTCTGGGGAAGGTGGCACTGACTTGGACATCAAGACCGGCTTAATTAAGGGTGGGGCGGAGGCAGCCGAGGTCGAGGTGGAGCAGGCGGTGACCGCAGCGGTGGTTGTAGAGTTCATTTTGACATTGGCACCATCTGCCTTCACTAGGTTAGGAATTTTCTCTAAACTGACTACAGGAACCGGAACGCTGGAAAATAAATGAACACACACACAATTGCCTTCTTTGGTACATCTGGTCCGCTGAGAACCTACACTCGCTTATCATGATAGGACACTTCCTTATCACTTATTTATACTCCTCCTATAAGCGAGCAGCATGACTCCCGTTTGGATGGGAAGGAGGTTCGTGCCTCGAAAAGGACCCACAGGGGGTGCGAGGCTGGCATGGTGCCAGGGATGGCATCAGAGCTGATGGATTACCTCTCAGACCCGCTGTCCCCATAGATCCTGCAGCTCCCCCTTCCCAGTCCCTACATGTTGGCTGCTTCTGAGACGGCACCTTGGGGAGAACCAGGTGCCTGCTGTGCAGCCAGGAGGAGATGCTGTTTGTCTCCTGGAGACAGTGTGCCACACCGTGCCACTTGCTGAGTCACCCCCCCACGCTGCTCGGCTGGTCTCCCGCTGGCGATCGGCGATCGGGCCTGACATCTGCTTAGCTCAGGAGTGCTGACAGGCTCACACCACACGGAGGCATGGCTGCAGGCCAGTGTGCCACGCTGCAGGCTGTCGGAGGACTCCTGGATCAGGCTCACATCCTGGGGATGAGCTCCAATGGAGTGAGCCGCCATGTAACATTATCTAATATTCCATTTTAGGCAGCTAGTTATGTAAATAGGCAAGTCTCAAGGCTGGCAGGTGAGAGGATGAATTTTAAGAAGACAGAGCACAAAGGTGTATGTTTGCTCTTCGGTATCTGTCACCTTTGCCTCACTCCCCTGCCATTTCTCCTGTCATGGATATGCATTTGATTCTGTGCATTTAACGCCAGAGGACCCTCTGTCTGGGGGGCTGGGAAGGACTCTGTCCCGGGTTTTAAAAGATGAGATAAGATGAATAAGCGTTGCTTTGGTTCCTGAACTAGATTTCCTTTCCTCCTTGCAGGAAGGCGGAACACTGAGCCTTCAGCCCCCCAATCATCTGCGAGCCGACTTAGCTACTTGAATGCCAAGTGATCTAGACCATGGTTTAGTCTGCAGACAATGCAGGGCAGAAAGAGAGATTTGTCAGGAGAGGAATCTTATTTGTCCACATGGCTGGTTGGCCTCTCCCGTCTCTAAGATTTATTCACAGATCATTTCTTTGATCTTTTTGTTCATGAAATTATTTCAGCAACCCCTGCCTCTTTTCCGACTCTGAAACAGGATCACAGAGGTTATTTTTAGGCCTTTCTCCGTGGTGGGGCAGATTGTGGCTGGGCTTCGCCAACCTCCCCCTAGGACCACATGCTTTCCCGGCCCCGGGAAGGGCGCTCTGGGGTTTCAGGCCCCATGGGAGGGGAAAGTGGAACAGTGGTTTTTAGCAATCCACCCAGTCGCTGACAATCACCCTCGATCACATCATCCCAATCACTGAGCTGAACTTACGCTACTTTCTATTCAATGGCAATTCTCGAAGCACTCACCTATTGCTGAAGAACAGCACAAGAAGCCCTTGAAAAGTCAGCACACTGAGAGGCTGTAAAGCTATTACCTGGTGAAATTAGTGCTACATTCCTGACGGTAAAAAATGCAAAGCCATGGAATATGGAATTCTTCTAGGATCATCCCTTCACTCAATTTTAAAGGGCACAAATGAGAGAAGTCAGGGTTTTGAAAAGATATCAAACCCACGTTCATAGCAGCATTATTCATAATAGCCAAAAGGTGGAAGCAACCCAAGTGGCCATTGCTAGAGAATGGATAAACAAAATGAGGTATATACATACAACAAAATATTACTCAGCCTAAGAAAGGAAGTTCTGGTACACAAATGAATGTTGAAGACATTATACTAAGTCAAATAAGCCAGTCACAAAAAGACAAATATGGTATGATCCTACTTATATGAGGCACCTAGGATGGTCAAGTTCATAGACACAGAAAGTTGAATGGTGGTTGTCAGGGGCCGAGGGCAGGGGAGAATAGGGAGTTGTTATTGAATGGGTACAGAGTTTCAGTTTTTAAAAAAATATGTTTTTATTGATTTCAGAGAGAGGAAGGGAGAGAGACAAACATCAATGATGAGAGAGAACCATTGATCAGCTGCCTCCTGCATGCCCCCTATTGGGGATGGAGCCCGCAACCTGGGCATGTGCATTGACCAAGAATCCAACTGTGACCTCTTGGTTAATGAGTCAACAATCAACCACTGAGCCACACTGGCTGGGCGAGTTTTTCAGTTTTGCAAGATGAAAAGAGTTCTGGAGATTGGCTGCACAACAGTGCGAATGTACTTAACACTATTGAACTGTACATAAAAAATGGTTATGATGATATATTTTATGTGTATTTTACCACAATGAAAAATTTTTAAAAATGTACAAACTAAAACACGCCCCCCAAAATTACAAAACTTACACAACTTAAATTATACTTCAATATCCTGACTTAAAAAAATATTAGAGCCTGCTTAAAAGCTTTTGTTTATTTATTTGTCACCCTTGTTTTGATCTGCTGACTTTAATTTCTTTGGAAAATAAGTTAAACTTCAAATGTTGATGTGAACACACGGACGATGAGCCAGGTGGCACAATTCTCTAGCACCTGAGTGGCCTTCTCTGACTTACTTCTTGGAGAAGCCAGGAAGTTCAGGAAAGGAAGTTAGGGACTCTAAGTTCCAGATCTAGCTCTTGTCGCACGAGCTGGTGTGCGTAAAGGGAAGGCCTCTGGTTTCTGTGAGAAATGCCCTGGGTCCGTGTTGAGTACTCACGCATGAGCTCAGCAGGCGACGGTGGGATAGAACAATCCAGAACAATTGTACACACTGAAATAAATTTAAATGCCGAGCGAAGTGGTCCTCAAATGCTCACAGGGCAGCGCGTTTCTGCCCTAAAGTCCATGCTCTGCCCCGACGTGCTCCTTACGGCAGCCGGGAGAGCACCGGGCACAGGGTCCGGCCATGGAACAGCAACAGTTGACTCATCTCTTTGGTGATGCTTCTTCCCAACTGTACTTAGGAACTGAGCTTGAGCCAAGCCAGCTAATATCTGTGACTGATCTTCTAATTTGGAATTTTCTCCACTGCATAACGAGTGTGGCCCACTCATTCGCTCGGCTGCTAATGCTCTAGGTCTCCCGTTGGACTTCGATCCTAGTGCCTGTAGACTGGGTGTGGGATCGAAGCCCATCAGCCACAAGGAGAGGCTGAGACGCACAGCCCTCTGGGATTGAGTTTTATTGGATTGGAACGGGAGGTGTTAGGAAAAAAATATGATTAAGAATGTTTTGAAGGCCCTGGCCAGTGTGGCTCAGTTGGTTGGAGCATTGTCCTGTATACTGAAAGGTTGCAGGACCGATTCCCGGTCAGGACACATGACTAGGTTGTGGGTTCAATCCCCAGTTGGGGCATGTACGAAGGCAACTGATCGATGTTTCTCTCTCTCTCTCTCTCTCTCTCTCTCTCTCTCTCTCTCTCTCTCTCTCTCCTTCTCAAAGCATGATTAAAAAAAGAATGTGTTGAAGGATTCCATAGACCAGGTGGGTCAGTAAGGAGCTGAGCCCCTGAGTAAACACCCTGATGCCAGGCACGTGGGCCACATCTTGGAAGTGCAAGAAGGGAGACTGAGCTGCGGGTGGGAATCTAGGGTGCCCACGAGCTAACGGAGAAGGGCTAAAGGAGAGTGAAGGCCTGATCATTTCTCCTTGGTGACCTTCTCTCCCCCAAAGGTTCTGGGCTTCCCCTCTAAGGTAACCTGCCTCTGGCCTGTGTGGGACGTTAGAAAGGGAAGCAGGCAGCTCAGTGACAGTGGGAAGGGTCAAACACATCCCAGAAGAAATGAGAGAGAGAAGAGAAAATCATCCCCAGCACAGATGTTAGCCATCCGTCTTAGAGTATTCAGCCTCGTTCCTCCACGACCACTGGCAACAGCCCCAGCAGATGAACAAAGGAGGAAATGATGGCAAGATGGTGCCGCACCGTGTGGAAAACCAATCCCAGAGGCCCCATCTCTTCCAGCCGCGAGCTTGGCTGACATAAGAAGCTGCTGATAGCCCCGGCCCCTGCTCGGCTCACACACAGACCCCTGCCTGTGTCTACACCTGGGAGTGTGGCTGCCTGGAAGTCATCAGCGCAGAACGGGCGTCTGCTTTCTCCCACGGTCCCTTCCCCACCTCCCTCACTTCCTGGCCATCACCTTTCCCGGCCAGAGCAGCGCTCCAGCCTGGGCAGGTAAGCCCCTTCCGCATGACAGTGACCCTGAATAACAGGTTTAATTTCTTTCCGTTTGGAAAGAAGCCAAAAGACTCTGACCCCTGCTTTCCCCGGTCAGGCATCTCCCCCTTTTCTGTGACTAATCACAGTCACTCACACACCGCGTGTGTGGTTAGGCGCTGGGAGGGGTGGGTAGTTGGCAACACTTAGATGACTAACTAAGCCATTTATTATTCTGTTTGCTTAGGTGACACACAGGAGGGTGGTTACCGCTGGGGTCCGCCAAAGCCCCAAAAGCTCCTTCCCTCTCAGTCTTAAGCGGTGAATGTACACACTTCGAGAAGCCTCACAATTAGCTGCATTCATCAGCTCACTGTTGTCCTTTCTCTGAGGAGCTGTATTTGAAAGGGAAAGGTGAGTGCCCACTCGTCCCCTGCTGCTTCCATAATGCCTGTTTTGTTCGCTGGGGATGAACTCCTTCAGGGAGCCGGGCTGCAGCCTGCTCCCCTGCGGCGTCTGATACACTGGGAGTAGTTATCTCCTTGTTATCGCTGCACCTCCGTCCTGGGAAGGGATCCTACCGCCCAAGAGAACGGCCCTCCCTCCTCCTTGCTATGTGGGGGCACATCTACCTGGTTTCTTCTATGCTGCTCTGGCTGCCCGTGTCTTCTTCCTGTGTGCATGGCCTGCCTGCATTTCTTTCTTCTTTTAATCTTTCTGGACCAAGGCTTTAAGAAAAGGCTTCTCCTGGCACCAAGAACATGCCCTTCCCTGTCCAGCGGTGCCAGCAAAAGGCAGAGGTGAAGCATCTTACGGTGCCCCCAGCTGTCCTGCGGCCAGTGGCTCGCTGCCAGCTGCGCTCCCCTGGCGACCAGGCTTTATTCTCTTATCATCAACAGATAAGCCTGAAGAGAAAGCTTCAGAAGATCTCGAGTCCTGCAGAAATCATTGCCAACCCTGCTCCGCTTACCAGCGAGGGGCAAGATGGATTGGACAGGCAGGAGCCTGAAGGCATATGGCATTTGTGCTGTGGGTGATGTGTCTGATGAGAGTTCTCAGCTGTTTGATTTCTTCCCACCAGCTCCTCTGGCAAAGGCCCATGTGCAGAACTCTGAGGACCTCTGATTCACTGGCAGGGCCTCGAAAGGGCCACCTCACCCAGTTTCTTGTCTTCTAAAATTTACCCTATTTTAAAAGACTCTCAAAGAAGGAATTTTATTTGGGTCTCATGGGTGCATTTTGGGGGCTGCGATCATGACATCATTTATGTCAAATTTAAATTCTTTAAGTTGAAGAAATTCTTGGGACATCCTTGAAGGCCGAGTCAGGCAATCGCGAAGAATCAGCCCAAAAGCAGAGCCACAAAGTCCTGTCGTGATGCACCCGACAGGAGGTATAATGACATGAATCCTGACAAGTGAATAAACATATATTTTTTTTAAATGGGGAAAACTATTGGGAAAACGTTCAGAAAGCCAATTTGTAAACATCTGAAGCAAACAGAAAACAGGGTCATCAACCGCTGAGCCCGGTAAACAAGAAAATCTGCCAGATTAATCTAATAATATTCTGCGGCGGGGGTCAGGCCTGGTGGTCGGGGAGGAAGCACCGGGCATCAGCTCTCCTGGCCTCTGCATAGCTTTGGATGCCCTCCACACAACACACCCTCCGTGGGAAAACGTGGGCAGACCTGGGTATTGGGGGCCAGTGGTCCTGGCAGCAGAGGCAACAACAAGAAGAAGATTGGGTCGTGCCAGCCAGAGGGGTGCCAGAGGGGCTCCCAGCAGAGCTCCCAGCGCCCACCAAGAAGCTGAAAGCATCTTCAGCAGTGACTTGGATAATGGGCTGAGACCTTGCTTCTCACCTGGGGGAAGAGGCGATGAGCCGGAGAAGAAGGATGTGGGACTTTCCCTTAGGCCAGTTAGCAGTGGGGGAGAGATGAGCAAGCTGACTGTGATGAATTGTAGGAGTGGCCAGAAGCGAGCAACTAAAATCAAGGAGGACAGGCCGGACTGCATCGAGCGTCTGCGCCTTGTCTCGGTTCAGATTCATAGGGTGTGGAGGGCGTTGCAGGATAGCTTAGGACAATGGCTAGGAAGACAGGCTTTGAAATCAGACACACCTAGCTCCAATTCTGCCGTCTCCATCGTGAGGTGCACCAGCGTGGGGAAGCACCTGACTTCTCAGCATCGGGGGCTTTTGTGGGGATTAGAAAAAGGGTGGCTGGCCAGGTGGATGAGCAGCTTTGTGCAGTGCAAAACCCACACAGACATGGGTGGCTGCCCTGCCTAGGTTATCCTGGGACTTCACTACTCTGGGCCTCAGACTCCTTATCAGTAAAATGAAGACCATAATAAATATCTGAAGTGATCAAATACTACCTATAATAATAAAAGGGTAATATGCTAATTAGACCAGACGTCTTCAGGACGTCATTCTGGATGACCTTCCTGACGAAGCTGGGGCTGGAGGGAAGCCAGCCTGGGTCCCAGGTGCCTGCAGGTGGCTGGAGGAGCGAAGCCCGGGTCCCGGGTGCCAGAGGGAAGCCGGTGCCGGCAGCAGCCAGGGGAAGGAAGGCCTACTCTTGCACTAATTTTCATGCGTCAGGCCTCTAGTAGCACATGTAAAAGGGGGGAGAGTGGATCACACCATCCCCTCTCCCCATGGACCCTGATGTTTCTGGGGTGTATATATATATATATATATATATATATATATATAGTGTCCCAAAAAATGTATGCATATTCTTTGAATAATTATAAAGGCAGTGTTTATTAAAATGTATTTCATCTTCAAAATTGAGCTATCAGCTATTAAAGTGTGTGTATACATTTTATTGGGACACCCTGTACATATCTGGGGTGCAAGTCATTGTCACCATCAGAAATTTCTGTCCTGTCAGCCCTGTTGGTCCCACCATTGGGGGAGTGTGGGCCAGGCAGCAGATGGGTGTGAGCAGGGGCCTCGCATTTCACCTGGAGTGGAGGCCATTCTGGGGGTGCAAAGAAGAGAAAACACAGAAGTAGGTAGCAAGCCTTTCCAGGCTTGATGTCTTTCTAGGAGCATTCACCCCAACTTCTCAATCCCACCTGCTGCTCAACCCCTGGCCTTCAGCCTCTTGCATACAAACAGGTTGTCTCCTGTAACCATGACGTATGCTAGGCCATGAGGGGCCTTGCTGGCTCTAAGCTGTCTTCTAGGGGAATAACTGTATGTGCTCCTGTCTAGGCAGCTTCTGATGTCTTGGGAGCAGGAGGTCCCAGCACTAGCCTCTGTAGAATATCTGGTACTTAAATGTTAATTGGGGCCTCCTAAGGCATGGAGCTCAGAAGATGGTCTCCACGTCTGTGGGGAGCCCTAGACGGTTTGGCTCAGTGGACTGAAGGGTCCCGGGTTCGATTCCAGTCAAGGGCATGTACCTTGGTTGCAGGCTCAATCCTCGGCCTGGTGGGGGCATGGGTGGGAGGCAACCAATCGATGTGTCTCTCTCACATGGATGTTTCTCTTTCTCTCTGTCTCTCCCCTTCCCTTCCTCTCTCTCTAAAAATCAATGGAAAAATATCCTCGGGTGAGGATTAACAAAAACAACAACAACAACAACAACCCCAAACCAAAAATCCCAAATCTGTGGGGAGATCTATGGGCACTATGTGTCCTGACATTCCTGCGAGTTGTGATGCCCCAAGACTGAGGTTAAAATCAGCCACAGAGAAGAGAGGAAGAGAAGAGGGAGGTAGAGTCCTGGCACAGGCTGTCGCTGGAGTGCACCTGGGACCAGCCAGCCTCCAGTGATGCGCCTTAGGCAGGTCGTCCAGCAAGAGGTAAGTCAACCCTAGACCAAACCAACTGTACCTGCTCAGTGCCTTTTCTTCCACATATGAGAACTAAAGCCTCATATTAAAAAGAATACCCAGTGAAATTCATAGCAGGGAACGGTATCAGGACCTTTGAACGGAGGATTTGAGACTCCGGAGGGAGCGCTGGTGCAGAGAGGGACAGAGCCCCAAGCTCCCTGGCCACCAGCACTGGCCAAGGAAGGACAGGGTAGGTTGGGCTTGGGAGAAGCAAACGGGAGCACTCCCCTCTGCAGCCACCAGAGGGCACTGGTTCCCGCTGCTGGAGCTGCAAGCTGCCCCTGCCTTTGGGCCTGTCCCTCACCTTCTAGAGCCAGCGCAGCCAAGACATTTATTGTCCCCCTCAAGCCCTGGAGCCAACACTGACCCAGGGGGAGAGAAGAGGACTCCTCACAGAGCATCCTCCATTCCCCCGCCGGCCGTGGGAGGCCGGGAGCCGGACCTGGGCTCAGGCCCTCGGTCTTTGCTCTCGCTGGGAATGAGCCAATGGCACAGCATCCCTGCTACCTGTCTTCACAGAGGAACAGGCCCAGGGAGCGTCTTCCCTCTCAAGTGGCCTGGGAGCCGGTGGCGGGGGGGGGTGTCACTCTGCTCTTCCCTGCTCTGTATTGGAATCGGACTGGGCAGGTAGCCCTGCCCCCAAATCACCTTCACCCAGAACCCTAAGCATCCTATTCAAACCTTCAAAAGTGTAGTCTTCACACGGACCCACAGCAAACTCAGGACATTTTTTATTCCAAATTAAATGCACTTTGTATTTTTTAAAAACTCCAGTTAGAGACCTTGGCCCCTCTGGCATTCCCTCACTCAAGCCTACCTGCTAAGAGGTCCCTGTTTGCACTACCAGGCCAGGCCTGTGGTCATGTCATCGCCGGCCTGAGCCCTGACGAGGATCCTCACCACCAGTCTTTCTGTCTCGCCTCCCTGTGCTCGAATCCGCCTCCACCGAGCCACCCATGCACACCCGACCCCCTACTGGCTGTTTAAAGGGCTCTGTGGGCTCCAGAGTACGGACTTCAACCTCACAGCCTGGTCCTCCCACAGCTCCGCCTGGCTCTGGGCCTTTGCACAGGCTGACACTTCCTTCTGCTCCTGTGCCCCCTCCCCTCTCTGGATGAACCTCACTCCCCGCTCTGCCCAGGTCCGATGAGACACCATCTTCTCTCAGTGCTGGCTATCCCTTCCTGGTGAATCTGCCGCACTTGCCGTGCCCAAGGGCCAGGTTTCAGCTCGATGTTGGTGTGGCCTGGCCTTGAGCTAGCTACCTGAGGACAGGAACCAGGACCACGTGCATGCATCGCCCAGAAGTTCTCCCGGTGATGTATACAGTATTTGGCACTTAGGAAGGGCTTTAAATGTTTGATGAATAAATTAATCTTCTCAGTGAAGATTAATAAAATAAAACACATACAATAAAAACCAAACGAGCTCTCCACCAGAACAAATGCTTTCGGTAAGGCGCAGTCTGCAGCTGTCTCTCTTCCTGGTAGGGGAGCCAGAGTGATGACAAAAGGGAGGGTGGAGGGCTGACACCCCCTTTACTCCTCTCATTCTCCCTCGACACTGACGCCCTGCACCCCTGCCACGCGGCACACAGCAGGCTACGCAGTCACACGCAAGATGGTGTTTCATCCTCGCCCCCACGGACAGAGGAGGAACCTGAGGCTTAGAAAGTTTGCCCCAGGGCATTCACTCAGCAAAGTGAAGGGCAGAGACGGGGTTTGACTTCAGGCAGCTCTCTGGGAGTCTCTTGAGCACAGCATGGAAGTGAGAAGACCAGGGGTGGCGTCCCAGCTCTGCCACTGGCCAGTCACTTCATCAGTCTGGGCCTCCATTCCTCTAGAACAGGGGTCCTCAAACTTTTTAAACAGGGGGCCAGTTCACTGTCCCTCAGACCGTTGGAGGGCCGGACTATAGTAAAAAAAAAAACTATGAACAAATTCCTATGCACACTGCACATATCTTATTTTGAAGTAAAAAAACAAAACGGGAACATATACAATATTTGTATTTGCATGTGGCCCGAGGGCCGTAGTTTGAGGACCCCTGCTATAGAGGGGCTGGGGCTCTGAAGGCATCGAAAGCTGCCACAGTGCCATGCAGATATGAAGGACCTCTGGCTCACACTCTCGCGCCGTCATGCCATCCCCCCTCCCCAGCTCTCCTGGCCTGCATTTAGATGCTAGTCCCTGTTTCTGAACACTTCTGTGACTTGGCAAGGTCAGCTGAGTTTATACCCAAGGAGCTGTCCATTGTCCTTACCTTGACCGTTTGAAAACCCAGTCAGCGTGTAGCACTTAAACGTTTAAGTTCCTAATGCTTTCCTGTCCTGGGAGGGATAGCATTCCCCGAGATGCCTGAATACGCTGGCCTGTCTACACCCTGTCCTCTTACCCACCTGCCCTTTCTCCGCCTCCCCTCTGGGGCTCATCACAGTAACCTGCACCTGCTTCCCTCTGTCCCCCCACCTTCCCGCCCTCATCCACTGCCCCACTCCTTCTCCCTGACACCCACACCTGCACCACTAGAGGCAAAAACTGGCCTCAGCTTGTCCCCCCTCATCTCGAAGTGGGGATCCAGGAGGGACCTCTGTGGATGCCACACCAACTCCTCAATCCCCTTCTCATGAGGGTTTTCCTCATGTGGCCAAGTGCATCCTGGGACGTGGGCACCAACACCATGCAGGGGCCATGGTATGGGGGTGCACTGTACTTGCCTCCTCTTTCATTTAAAAGAAAATACCTTTCCCTTCTTGCCAAAGTACAGTGAGCTTTTCCTTCTTATCATCCGGGACCATAGCTCTCCCTTCCTAACTCCAGTCACTGTAGTAGGAAAAAAGTACTTCCACAGTGGGAGCTGGCACTCTGGTTTCCCCTCAACCAAAAGAAATTTATTTCTAGCTGTGGCTCCTTTAGCATCAGAAAAAATGTCTGTGAGGAGGGGAAGGAGCAGTTTTACTTCACAGCCCTGTTCATTCATTCACTCATCATACATTCATTTATGAAATATTTGCTGGGTGCCAGATTCTGGGCTGAAACATGGGGATGCCAAGGAGCTCAAGGTCCAGCTGGGAGCAGGGGAGGATAAAGGTGCAAATAATGCAATATACGATGGTAGTTCTTATACTGGTGTCTTAGAGGAAGGAGCATCTCAGTCTGTGCAAGAAGTCCAGGAAGGCTTCCTGGAGGAAGTGGTGCTCCTACAGAGACTTAAAAACATGTGTAAGGACAGGCAGGGAGGCTGCTTCTGGGGAGGGAAGCAGCAGGTGCCAACACATGGAAGACATGTTTGAGGAGCTACAAATAGATGAGGACATCTGGAATATAAAACGAAGGGGTTAAAACACTGGCAGCAGCAGTTGGACAAGTGGGAAATGCCAGATCATATATCCACCTCCAAAGAGGTTAAACTTCTACTCTGTAGGCAAACAAGTGAGGGCCACTGAACATTATGAGCGGGGTGGGGGCAACCAGCACTCAGGCTGGGTACAAAGGGCAGACTGGAGTAAGGGCGGGGCAAGGGGACCAGAGAGAGGCCACTGCAAGAATCCTGCTGAGGAATCGGGGTGGTCAGAGGGATGAGGCCACCAGAAGGGCCCACAGCTCTTGGGGTCTGTAGCATTTCCCAGCCTGAGAGAAGCCCTGAGGGGACTCCTCTGGGCCATCAATACGGGCTCTTGTCCCCAGTTCATGCCAACATCAGGCAAGAAGCGATAAGCCAGCCCCATTTCTCCCAAGGCGCCCGGCCAGGGCTGCTCAGCTATCATTTTCTCCCCATAAAGCGCTGGGAAGGCGTCCAGAGCCCTTCTCCTGCCTGAGCCCCCCCCACTCGAGCCCCCCACGCCTCCCAGTGGAAGCGTCCAGAGGAGGAGACAGCCTCCTCCCACCACGCTGTCGGCACACGGGAGGCCGGGCGCCTGCTGGTTTTTCTCTTGCTTTGGCTCATTTTC
Organism: Myotis lucifugus; assembly: GCF_000147115.1. Lineage (NCBI taxonomy): Eukaryota > Metazoa > Chordata > Mammalia > Chiroptera > Vespertilionidae > Myotis > Myotis lucifugus. Next base: position 9,723,338 of record NW_005871066.1, on the reverse strand, counting down.
CTTCTGGAGCAGCAGGCCCATCTCCTGCATTTTTAATAGCTGAGCCTATTTAGCATGCAGCACACGTGTGTGGGTTGATAAGGCCCAAGGAGAAGGCAACAAGCCATGCCGGGGAAGAAAACCTCCTCCCTGCTCCCGCCCACATCAGCGGATTTGTGTTCCCCCAGCAGCTCAGCAGGCTCGCTGGACCAGGGGCGCTGCAGCGACAGCAGGTGCGAAAGTCAGGCTGGCCCATTCGGGCCCCAATACAAGGGGCCAGCCCCCTGGCCCAAGAGGGACTCATCAGTGACGTCTGAAATGCCCATCGTAGCTCAAAAGAGCTGAAGAGTCCTAATTCCCTCTTGACGTCCACTGGGGATGGTCTCTACCTTTCCCAGGAGGACAGAGGAGGGGCTCTGGGATCCGGGGTGCAGGGCCAGCAGGGAGTGCTGCCGGCAGACCTGCAGGGGACATATCCAGGGGCACGCCTCTCTGTTTCCCCGCTTCTGCTAATGCAGAGCTATTTTTAATCTCCTCAGACTTGAAGGGAGAAACAACAAATCCACAGGCCATCTGAGTCTGTGTGAGGGGCCAGGGGGTCTGCCTGGATTCAGCACTGCTGTTTATCACTGCACACGTGCATCTGAGCTCCCCGAGAAAGGGCGCCCCGGACCTGCTGTTAACTTCAGTCTGAAGGCCAAGTGTGGCTGCTGTGTTCCTGGCCCCCAGGGCCAATGCAGACTGAGCTCCTTTGGAGCAGGGGAACGGAACGTCAGCCGGGGAGACTGCACGGCCCGATCGGGTCCCCGGGGTCAGTGCCACCGCACACCCAGCTGCAGGCTAACGTGAGAAAGAAGCGAGAGTTCCTTCCACGATGGAACTTATGAGCTCCTGTCTGGAGGCAAATTAAAGAGATGGAGGAGCCACCTTCATGTACCCGGGAGGCAGGGAACAGAGACCCACCCAGGGTCCCCTGGCCTAGGTGTCCAGATCTGTGCTGGACAGGGAACTCAATCTTAAAATTTATTTCATTTTAATTCATTAACATGTAAAAATAGGTACTGTTGATTCAGTTGTTAGAGAATGTTTAAGTATGTTTGGAACAGCGTGGGTATGCAAATCTGTTTTATAATTGTGAATTTTTAATAAAGTTTAAATATGGGTCAAATATTTCTGATGAAAATTTAGATGTCCAAATGGAGATATGCTGTAAGTGTAAAACACAGGATTTTGTAGACATAAAAGAAAGAACGTAAATGATATCAATGATTGTATGTTGACATGATAATATTGTAGGTATGTGAGGTTAAAGAAAATACATTATTAAAAACAAATTTTGCCTTTTCCCCTACTTTTTTAATGTGGCTACTAGAAAATTTAAAATGACACGTGTGGCACACATCATATGGCCATTGGCTAGTGCCAGTCCAAACAATTGCAGATAAAGAGTTAACAGCCTTCAGGAATGGAAATCTTACAACCCATTTCATTCAATTCAACAAATATTTCCTGACAAGGGGACTGGCTGTGTTTGCTGAGTGTGACCTACTGTGCAGGAGGCCCTGCAGTTACTGCTGAGCAGAAGGAATACAGGAAGCCTAACCTGTGGCATCACACACAGAGTCTCAGGTAAGGTAAAAATGAAGTCCACACCAGCATATCAGGTGGCTGCCAAGGAGGAAGGAATGAGAGAGGGCTTCGAGGAAAGGCGGCTGGTGGGACAGGCAGTGCGGAACAGTGAGGACTTGGTCCAGGAAAGAAGGGGCAGGATGCTGTGGAAAGAACCTGGCTTCCCCAGGGAACCGACCTTGGTTCCTGCTCTTTTCAAGCCTCGTACCTTCCTGGGAGGCCCCATCTGTACCCATGGCTTCAATGCCCCTGGTTGTCTACATTGACAACTTCCAAATTTCCAATCCCAACACATAGCTCTCTCTTGACCTCTGGACCCATACATTCAATGCCCACCAACATCTCTAGATACGTGTTTCTCAGATACTTCAAACTCCATTGACTCCTCAGATGAACTCATTCTCTCCTCCCCACCCTAAACTCTGGACCTTTCTGTCCTTTTCTTGAGCAAGTGACAAGACCAGGCACTTCTTTGTCCAAGTCAAGACCCTAGACATCATCCTCAACTCCTCCCTTGTATTGCAAGCCCTATATACAACCAGCTCAAAGCCCTGTGTTGTTTTCTGCCTTAATATTTCTCCCATCTTGCCCCTTCTGCAGATGCCCACTACCACTGCCTGGGTCCATGCTGTCGTTACGTCTCACCTGGATTACACAAAAGCATCCTCACTTGCTGCTTTCTGAGTGGCCCCTCCAGCCATCCCTTATCCTGTGGTCAGGGTGATCTCAGTACAATTGAAAACTGCTCCTTTAAGAGCTCTATGCAGTTTCAGGGGACGTCCAAATTCCTGAACTTAGTACATATAGTAGAACTTGATAATCTACCCAACCCACCTACCCAGTTCATCTGTCTCCCCCGCCACATGCAAATACTTCTGCCCATTCTGTTACCTTTGCCTGGGATACCCTTCCCACTTTCTTAAAAAAAAATTTTTTTTTAAATGATGGTAAAAAATTATATAACCTGCCTGGTCGGTGTGGCTCAGTGGTTAAACCAGAAAGTCATGGTTCTATTCTGGGCACATGTCTGGGTTGTGGGCTCGATCCCCAGTAGAGGGTGTGCGGGAGGCAGCCAATCAATGATTCTCTCTCATCATTGATGTTTCTATCTCTCCCTCTCCCTTCCTCTCTGAAATCAATAAAACAGACAAACAAACAAAAAAATAAATCCTAACAGTTACCATTGTAATCTGGTTTTCTTTGTCTAGCTCATTTCTACTTATCCTTAAATTCATCTCTGTGCAACCTCTTCTAAACCTTTTCTGAGTCCTCAGCCTGGGTTATGTGCCCTTCTTCTGTGCTCCCAGTATCTTAGCTCTTATCACATAGTTCTCTGTGTTAGCGAATGTCTCTTTTTACAGGCTCCCTAAGACGGTGTCTGTCTTATTTAACTCTGCATCCCCAGAGCTGCAGTGTGCAGTTGTGCAGGTCCTGCACTGCACTAGGCGGCCTGGTTGAGGAAGTAAAGTAGGGGATGAAGACCGCTGGCCAATCGTGTACCCTGGTCCTGGACTGTATCCAGGCCTTTTTCTAATGGGCACAAAGGTTCCATAGGTGACATCAGTGGGACCAATACATCCCCACTGCTTGTTATAGAGTTGACATGTAGTATCTATATATATAAAAGCCCAGTGACTGAACAGCGGAACGACCAGATCGACCAGTCGCTATGATGCGCACCGACCACCAGGGGGGCAGACGCTCAACGCAGGAGCTGCCCCCTGGTGGTCAATGCGCTCCTACAGCGGGTGGATCCCCACAGGCCACGCGCCCCACCAGTGCACAAATTCGTGCACTGGGCCTCTAGTTATAGTAGATGCTCATTAAATGGTTGAGCAAAGACAGATGGATATTCTAGGCAAAGGTACCAGGCGAAGACATGGTAGAGAAGCTGGAGTAATAGGATGCTATTGCATGATCAGGATTGGATTAGGGGGTTTAGAGGCAGTTTGTAGAGGGTCCCTTATGTTGGGCCAAGGGGCTAAACCAGGGGTGGGCAAACTTTTTGACTCGAGGGCCACAATGGGTTCTTAAACTGGACGGGAGGGCCGGAACAAAAGCATGGATGGAGTGTTTGTGTGAACTAATATAAATTCAAAGTAAACATCATTACATAAAAGGGTACGGTCTTTTTTTTTTTAGTTTTATTCATTTCAAACGGGCCGGATCCGGCCCGCGGGCCGTAGTTTGCCCACGGCTGGGCTAAACTCTTAATTCAGTAGGAACCTTTGAGAATTTTTGAGATAACATTGTGATGCAGAATCACAAAATTTTTAGGCTTGAAAATAAATGAGACTCGGAAAAGTTAAGTAATTTGTTCAAGGTCACACAGGAGGATAGTGACTGAACTGGGACTTGAAGTGGTGCCTTTTGTTTTCTAAGATCTACATCGGCTTTATTAAGTGATTCATTCACCAGGCAGCATCCCGTCTAGCAACTAGAAGGGTGCTCCTTTGAACTGGCTTTTCTTGCTCCTAGCTCAGCGCCCATTCCTCCACACTGTCTCCGGGGAGGCCTCTCTGAACTGATGCGGAGCCTGGGAAATCTCTAAGGCAGATCTTTCCAGCTTTCCCAACACATGTCCCTGGCGATGGTGGGTAGGGGGATGGCAGCCTGACTGATGGGAGGTGAGACCCCTGTAATCAACACTCTGCCTTTTTCATGGTGCAACCCTGGGTCTGTCTGCAGAATATCTACCTACTTCAATAGGTAAATTGCCATTAGCTTTCTGTTCTTTACACAGGCAAGGGCTCAAGGTTTTGGAGCCTTTTTCTTATAAGAGCTATTTCCCTCCTTGTACAGTGGGGCCTTGACTTACGAGTTTAATTCATTCCGAGACCAAGCTTGTTAAGGAGCTCGTTAACTCAAATTACTCTATCAACTCAATGCAAAAATCTCAAAAAACTCGTTAGTCGGGACACTCGTAAGTCAAGGCCCCACTGTACTTCTTTTGGTTGCTTTTCTTTGGGCCTTGGCTAGTTTTTGCCAATTCTTTCAAAAGCACCTTCTGCCTCTAGTGGAAGGGGCCTTGCCCACAGCAGGTCTTACTGAGTACGTGTTAAGTCGGTGGAATCAAATGTGGAGACGGATCTAATCCCAGGGGTCTTCCCAAAGCTCTGCCTCCTGGAAGGATTTCTGGTGCCGAGTCTCACCTCCCTGGGACCACGTTTACCTTTTATCGTTTCTTGTGTTCATTTTATGATCTTCTGTGACCCCAGAGTCTCCTCCCGGCTTATTTCCCCTGAGCCCCTTGCCTCGCTTCCCTCATTTGGGTTCTCTGTAGCTCACTTCTGGACTCCGAATTAACTGATGTTATCCTTTTCCATTTTCAAATTCAGTCTGAGTGAGAGCCATTCTCTACTTTTTCAGAGATATTTGAGTTCTCGACCTCTATTCCGCTTATAGGAGCGCTGTCCTTTATCACACGTGATACCAACGATGACGATAACGTTATCATCAAATATTTAGCAAGTGTGTACTCTGCTCCAGACAATGCACTTGCTGCTTTTGTAAGAGGTAGTTCACTTAACCCTCACAACAATCCTATGGGATAGAGCTATTCCTAGCCCATTTTACAGATGAGTAAAACTGAGGCCCACCAAGATCAAGCAACTTGCCCAAAGTCACCCAGCTGAGATTTGTACACAGGCAGCAATTCTGGAGTTTGTACATCAGGACACCTGATGTTGCCCCAACAAACAATCTTCAGGTGCTTTCTGAGGTCACTGATAAGAGGGAGACTCACTCCCAGAGGCCCAGAGACACCACCACTGTCACTTGCAGGCTGGTTCTTCCCTAACCAGCTACATCCTCCTATAGCAGCGGTTCTCAACCTGTGGGTCATGACCCCTTTGGCGGTCGAACGACCCTTTCACAGGGGTCGCCTAAGACCATCCTGCATATCAGATATTTACATGACGATTCATAACAGTAGCAACATTACAGTTATGAAGTAGCAACGAAAATAATTTCATGGTTGGGTCACAACATGAGGAACTGTATTTAAAGGGCCAGAAGGTTGGGAACCGCTGTCCTATAGGATTGACCTCAGATCCTAGCGATCAGAAGAGAGCAAAGCTTGTCCACGAGGCCCACCGGCAGGACGGGTAACTCCCCTCCCTGACAGCTGTGGCTAAACACTCTACCACGAGGCTCTACTTGATCTAGCATAATTAGCTCTTTACAAAGTCATCATAATCTCCGGCATGCAACGACAAACCAACTGACGGATGATTTTAGTCCACAGCTTTCCTAGGTATGAACTTAAGTGTAATTAACTATCACTAATTAACAGAACACTTTTTCTCTTTAAATATATAAATCAGACAGACTCCACAATTATCCCTTGTCTGTCTTCATGAGGCTCTGTAAAAAGCCAGTCCTTAAGAGTTCCAATTTGGGTCCCTCAGCATTTGAAGATACAGGCATACCTTGTTTTATTGTGCTTCACTTTCCTGTACTTCACAGATGTTGCATTAAAAAAATAGTTTTATTGATTTTAGAGAGAGAGAAGGGGGAGGGAGAGAGAGAGAGAGAGAGAAATATCGATGTGAGAAACAACAATCAGTTGCCTCCTGCAAGTACCCTGACCAGGGATCGAACCCGCAACCTGGGCTTATGCCCTGACTGGGAATTGAACTGGCAACTTTTGCGTGCACGGGATGACGCTCAACCAACCGAGTCACACTGGCCAGGGCAGATATTGTAATTTTTTTTACAAATTGAAGACAAGATCCTCTACCAGCAAAAATATTATAACCCAATTTGCTGGGATACTCGCTTTATTGCGGCGGCCTGCAACCAGCATTATCTCAGAGGTATGCCTGTACTCATCTGCTTCCTGTCCTCGTTTTCACTCTGGTTTCCTATCTGTCCTTTCCACAGGTAACTTTTATGACTTTCTGATAAAGGCTGAGATAAAACAGTGAATTAAAAGTCTCTGATTTTCCAGTCACCTGCAAGCAGCTCTGTCCCACCCCATCACAGGGGTGACATTCTCTTTGGATTTGCTCTCTTCCTCCCGCGGTCAGTCCCCATCGCGGTCAGTCCCCATCGTCTGCCTCTGCTGGCAGCTATTCCGAGGAGCAGAACCCAGCTGTGCCCAGCAGGGAGGCTCTCTGGAGGGTCTGCCTCCCAGAGGAGGGAGGGGCACAGGACCAGGCCTGGCTCCCCGCTGGGCAGACTGGCTGTGCCTTTGATTGTTTACACCAATGCTTCTCTTCACTGGGGCAGAAAATTGAGAGGTGACCGAATCACAGAGGAATATTTCCGTTACCCTTTCCTTAGACACAACTTGGCTCAGCTCTTAGGCATGTGACACTTTAAGGTCCCGTGTTCCCTCCCATGTTTCGGTTTCTCAGCCCATCATTTGGGTTTTCTGTCCCTTCCTCCTTAGACATGACGCCCAGGAACAAAGCCAGAGGGTAAACACTGTTTTCCCGTGGTGACGGGGACACTCACCATGGTTTGTCCCTTGATCCTTTCGCAGAAAAGACTGTGTGCTGTTTGCTGCTGGAGGTAAGTAGATTGTCTTTGGGCGTTTTGAATGGCTTTGAGGTGCTGCTGGCAGAGTTATGGCCGCTGAGACAGGCTTTTGTCTTCACCTGTACTAGTGATGTCCTGGAGTTGGAGGGTGGAGACGCTGGAGAGGGAGAAGGTCTGCACATTGAACCGTGTCTTCTCTCTACAGAGGGAGACAGAATGGAGCTCAGCACACCCTCGGCAGCAGGTGAGTCTCACACACTCATGCCTCGCTCATACAGCAGGCAGACAGGAAGTGCTTATCCCACAACGTCCGCATCCCTGAAGCCTCAGTTCTGACCACGGTCTGTTTTTTGTTTGTTTGTTTGTTTTTTTTCCTGAATGAGCAGTTGCCTTACTCAATTCCTTTATTATAACTTTTAAAATGATATTTCCACAAATACCAGTGGAGACTCCGATCAGTAACTTAAAATGAAAATCCACATATTAAAACATACTTCCTTTGCCTACTGACTACGGTTTCTCATGACATCTGCTCCTCTCCCACCAACTAGCAGTGATGGCTTTCTGAATCGCGGTATTAAACGGCACGCTGATAAGCTAAACCAGGATTTTCATGGGAGGCATTTACCAGGCCTTCCTTCTGCAAAACAGCTTCGACAGGACTATCAGAGGGGACACCAGGTGTTACCCGAACACAGTGGGATAGCCGAATAGCCAACGTGACCCCCAGGCAGCTACCCAGAAGTGACAAGGTCCCTCAGAGCAGTGGGCAGGGTAGGACTCTCAAGAGAATAAACAGGGAGTTCTTCAACGCGACTAGCAGCAGGGTCACTACGGTCAGAAGGCCCAGCAAGGGCTGAATGAAAGGGTCTTCGAGAACCAGGAGTGGCACAGCTTCTGCCCACAAGCCAGCTGTGGCCTCTCCAGGGCTCACTGAGGTTTGGGGTTGCAGCTGCTAAGCCAGGATATGCAGGAGGACATCGACCCGTGAGGCAGAATCTACAGATGTGGGGCCTGGACGTGGGAGGGCAGGCACAGCTTCCTGAGGTTCAACAGAAAATACCAGAGCTCTGGGCAGATGTGCCTCACTTGTTCACACCCAGTCAGCCCCGTGGTCTCGATGCAATAGGTAGGATGAGGACACTTGACCGGGACAGCAGGTGCATGAAGCAAGGTTCTAGTGTCCACCCACTGTGTACTTAGCTGTTACAGGGTAACAACAGATTTGAGCAAAGTTAAGGACCCTCTCCCAAGAAAAATGCACATTTATAGATGCCCCGAAACTTTGTACACGATTACAGGAAGGAATCCGGGATGGTCCAAAACACAAAGGCTCTGAAATCCTAAGTCCCCTCTGGCTCTCTTGTGCCTCTCCAGGGCCTCACATCCAGTGAGTGCCTAATTAATACGTGTTCAATAAATAAAGGAAATGATGACAAATGTCCGGTGGGAAGAACTAGAGATCCATAATCTGGAAAGCTGGGTTGAACGTGACGCGAACGAGGTGGGAGGCACGGATGGCAGACCACCTTCTCCCTCCAGCTCTAAGCTGAGCCTCAGGCTTTTCTCACCAAGGAGACACTGCTGGCTGCGATTCCAGGCACCTGGCCCAGGAGAAGGAAGCCAGACAACCTTGGCTCTCTGAAATGGGACTCTGGAGTTCCTCTGTGCTCCCTGTACCAGCGCCTATCAGGCCCTCTCAGAGCGGACCACCTCTAGTCCTCCCCCACAGTGGGAATTGTGGGGGAAAGTGGATGGATGAGGATCCTCTGACTGCTGGGTGTTTTTGCCTGACCAGCGCTCAGACGTTGCCTACACTGAATAACTTCCCAGGTAACGCTTCTTCACCAAATCAGAGCAGACTGTGCAGACACACTCGGTTTCCAGAGCCAGCCTGTGGAAGGTTTTGGAAACCAAGAGCCAGTTCCAGGGCCTCTGTTTTGATGTATTAGAAAGAACCCTCGGTTGGGAGCCAGGAGATCTAGGCTCCAGCTCCAAACATGCCACACTAGTAAGCTTATGGCCTGGAGTTCACCACTTCAACGCCCTCAGTTTCCCTGTCTTTATCTGTAAGTGAAGTGGGGCCCTAGATGGCTTCTAAGGCCTCTTTCCACGTCATTATCATAAACACAAGGCATACTTACACCTGCTCCTTCTCTTCTCATCCCTCATGATCCCTGAATGTTACAGCAATAATCACAGCTGAAGTACTGAGATATTTCACTCAGGCAGGCTCTTCCTCGGAGGAATTCATCCTTCGTGAAATTGCACCGGCCTTTACAACCCCTGTGAGACAGGCAGGAGGCAGCCAGGCATCTCACCCTCCTCGCGCCTGACTGGCCAGAGAAGACCCAGAGAGGAGAGGTGACTCGCCAAGGTCAGGGCCAATGGCTACCCAAGGAATGGGGCCGAGCTACTCCTCAAGAAGGCGGGGAATGGGGTGGGCTGGGACCAAGATTTGGAGCCAGGAAATTGGGAACTCTAGGAATTAGAATTACGGGAGGTTAAAACCGGGTCCTAAAAGTCTGTTCATCCCACCTCCTTGCCGACTGATGAGGTGATCGTTAGAGAGGTTCTCTATTACCCGCTTAGGGCAAAACCAGTCGGAGGGAATGCTGAGCCTAGAACCAGGTCCTCTTCTCCCTTAAACCCACAGTTCCTTCTCCCCTTCAGAAATGTTTTGCTTAGCCATTTCTTTTTTGGCAGAGGTTTCCAACACTAAAATAAGACGTTGCTTTTTAACCACTACTGCTTTGGCTTTTTCTGCAGTCTTCCTTCGCTCATTTGCTATCAACTTGCTGAAGCTGGTTAGAGGGGGTGTGGGGAGACAAGTCTTGATAACAAAGAGAAATTTTATTTAGCTAAACTAACAGTTAAGTAACATCAGCACCAAAATAATTTTTAATTAAAAATAATAATACATGCCCTAACTGGTTTGGCTCAGTGGCTAGAGCGTCGGCCTGAAGACTGAAGGGTCCCGGGTTCGATTCCGGTCAAGGGCATGTACCTTGGTTGCGGGCACATCCCCAGTGGGAGGTGTGCAGGAAGCAGCTGATCAATGTTTCTCTCTCATTGATGTTTCTGACTCTCTATCCCTCTCCCTTCCTCTCTGTAAAAAATAAAATAAAATATATTTAAAAAAAAATAATAATACAAATAAACAAAGTTAAGTCACAAGGAAGGGGGTCACTAAGGACAAAATGAACGGGCCAGACCAGTAATCCCAAAATCACGTGCACAGAGGATTCTGGTTAGCAGTTCTGCCGACCTGTTCTGCCACTAACCTCACAAAACATTAAGTCAGCGGATGAGCTATCTTCTTGGTTTGGTATTTTAGTTCCGCAAATGACCAGCTGAAAGAACAAGTTACAGGTGAGAGAATAGTCATCAAAATTTGAAGCTAGTCCTTTACCCTCAATTTGTGTGTGTGTTTGTATTCCAATGAACAGATTAAAAAAAGTTATTTTCTACATATAAACTGTTCCATGGTGTTTGGACTGAATTCAATCTACCACTGTTTCAAGCCCTCTCACTGGGGCCTGCGAGGGAGGCCGTGGGGACCATGGTCCGAGCGAGCAGCTTCCCTTGGGAGCTGGCTCCCACACTTCACTCAGTTAAGCTTTGAACATGGCAACAAGGGTCTGGCTCAAGCAGAGTGGGGAGAGCTTTTCAGAAAGATCCATTCCTACTCAATCTGTGTTTCCCTGGTCGGTAAGGACCCGTCCATAGATTACTCACAAGGTTTTGTATTTGGCAGAGAGGCCGGTGGGCCGGTGATAGCAGGAGACAATTAGTTTCTTGTAAAAAGATATTGCGGTGCAGGTAGAATGTCTCTGAGTAAAGGGTCCAGTTTTATTTTACAATCATTCTGATACAAGCCTTCATCTTCTTTGGGCTTACTCATCCCCCCCCCCCTCCCTGTTTTGGCCAAAGGAATGCCTTAGGTAGGCCTTTATAATTATTTAAATTCCATTTGCCCTTCCCAGAAAGATTTTATAGAACATGGTGCTTTTTATTCACTGTTAAAATCTCTTCTAGACTGAAGCAATTTTAGAGAAAAAGAGCCCGTCCCTTCACATTTTCTCAATCTTTGTTAATGTACACAGATGAGATGTGTTAACAAGACTGTAATCAATGGATATTTTGGATTATTCTTTTTCAATTGACATTATTCCATTGATACATTTCTAACTCCCATACACCGGTCATTTGAAATGGTTAGGTAATCTTCAATCATTGACATGCTCTTAATTACTTAGTCACTCTCTTACTATCTACTTACTGTCTAGCTTTAAAAAAAAACCCCAATTTATTTCAGAAGTGATTTAGGATATTTTCTTTGAGGTACAGGGAACGTTTGCTAGTTTATTGCAACACATTTCTTTCCAGACTGTGTGACAGAAAGATCAAACCAATTTATTGTGTGAATGTTGAATATGAGTACCATTCACCTACTGAAGTGAAACATAAAACCGCTGTGGGAACCCCCAGGCAGAATGAAGTGTCTACTACATCAAACACATGCGTGCTCTGGGATCAGCAACCTCTGGTCTCCCTCCTCCTGTCCTTTGGCCAATAGTAATAAAAATTTATTAAGACTTTCCTATTTATTAAGACTACTGAACACTTGATTTATTTTACAGCATTTAGTTCCTGCAATATCTCTGTTCTACATATGAGGAAACTGAGGCTCAGAGGTCTAAGTTGCCTATGGTCCTGGAACTAGGAAACATCAGATCTGGGCATGTCTTTAGAGCCCGTGGTCTTAACTCTAAGCTCTACCACCGTGAAACGCCAGAAGGTGCCGCAGCGGATGGGAGCCACCTGGAAGAGCCCGCTGCCCCCTCCTGTGATCGGGCATTCCAGCGGGGCACCTTCTCCCCCAGGGAGAGGAAAGAAACAAGGTGTCTGGGCAGCTTTTAGGTACCAGTCAGCAACCCCATGCCACAACCTGAGACCTCAAGCCCAAAGAGTTGGGGACCAGGACCAAAGAAATACAAAACCAAATCCTTTTACTGTTTCACACTTCCACCGCAGGAGGTCCAGACCACGGCCTCAGCAGCTGGCTGTCCTACGACCATGCTTCCCCACAGGCACCTTACAATCCCCGTGTGACTCCAGGGCATAATCCCGGAGACCAGTTGAGCGGGCGCGTGGAGACCTCGATTCTCAGAATTCTAAACGTCTCTGTTAAGCGCAGGGAACCCTGGTGTCTCCACAATTCTCTCCCCTTATTCTCTGCAGGTAAAATCCACCAGGTTCTCAGACCATTTTAGTAAAAATTCAGAGCCCTCTCCTCTCCCCGTGCTAATTCACTGAGATATTTTCATACAGTACCAACGTCCTGCATTGAAAACCTCAGCACAGACGCCTGGTGAATGAGCTGGCCCCCAGCACCCCTGTGGCGCCCTGTACCAGTTTCAGAAAGAACTTGTTGGGAACTTTCCCACATGGTTTTTAAGGGGCCAACCCCCTCCCAACACTTTGAGCACCAGGGTCCCTGGTGGCCCGCCACGGGGTGCGAGCTCACCCGGGCTTAGAGTCTCCTTCAGCCTCCACCTCCGAGGGCAGCTACCTGGCAAATCATTAGCCAGTTTCTCTTTTATCAATGAATTCCATCTGCGTTAGTAGCTGTAGTCAGGATGCTTTCCATAAAGGACAACTTGGAATTTCAAGGACCTCCTTCCCAAAGTAACTGCAGCTGGAGCCTCGTGAGGGGCAGCGCACAGGCCTCAGCCAGGGGCACCGGGTAGGAAGCACTTGGTAAGGCAGGTATTTCCCCAATTTACAGCTACGGAAACTGAGGCCAACTGCCTTCGAGAGACTTGCCCGAAGCCACAAGGCTATTAAGTGGGGGAGCAGGGGCCAGAGCCTGAGCTTGTGGTCTCACTTGCCACAACTGTAGTGAGGCACTAAATATAGTGCCACGGTGGTCAGAAGAGGGATATTGAATCAGCCTTCCTCAGCAGGGGAGGAAATGAAGACACAGGCAAGTCAAGTGGCTGTGCAGGCCCTGAGTGGCAGGCGGAGCATGCCAAGCAGTGTGTGTGCCAGGAGCGCTGGTGAGCTTGTCTGGAGCACCCCCTCCCTCCTCAGGCTGGCGTGAGTGCCTCTTTAAAAGATACCAGGGCCTGTGTGGCTGGGGGTGTGTGGGGGGGAGGGACTTTCCTTACAGCATGGTGCCTGTCACCAATTAGCTTCTACTGGGTCTTCCTTTCCTCTCTCACGCCCACCCACTGCCAGGCAGCATGCACGGCCTGGGGCACAGTGACAAATGCCAGTGTGGGCCCGTGGCTCACACGCTCCGACCTTAAATCCCCCAGGCTCTGGGTTGGTTTCTGGGTGATGTGGTCACAGTGTGGTCAGGAAGAGAAGCAGCATTTCTTTTTTTTTCAAATCCTCACCCGAGGGCGGGGGGAGGGAAGGAGAGAGAGAGAGAGAGAGAGAGAGAGAGAGAGAGAGATATCAGTTGCTTCGTATAAGCGCCCTGATGAGGATCAAACCCACAACCTAGGTACGTGCCCTGACTGGGAATTGAACCCGAGAGATTTTGGTGAATGGGATGATACTCCAACCAACTGAGCCATAACAGCCAGGGTGAGAAGCAGCATTTCTTGAGTGCCTACTACGTGCCAGCTCATGTCATCTATCCAACAAACCCCACAAGTGGGTACTGTTAGGTCCTTGTTATAGACAGGAAATTAAAGCTCAGAAAGGTTATGAAAAAAGGCAAGGTCATGCAGACCTCAGCAGCTGGGAGGAGAGCCCAGGCCTGCCTGGCCCTGGAGCCAGTGCCCTCTCCACTGTGCCACACTGCTCGATGTTCTCTTCCCTCTGCACTTCAGCAACACAACCTCTAAGATGATTCCTGACAAAGCATTCCCCGTTTTCAGAGCTGGCCCAGAACACAACTTTGAAGTTCAAGAACGTGGTATCCTCCTTATCTCTCCCCCTTGGTAGCAGCTTCTACCTCGCACCTACTCTTCTATTGGTTACTTATACGAGGACACCAATTTGGGGCACCAATGACCACTGGGTAGGGTTTGGGGAGTCCCAGGGCCCCGAAATATTGCCATCAGCCCCTACGGATGACCTCACTAGACACGTACCCGAGCTAAAAGGAAAACGAACCAACCACACAGCAAACACAGACCCATGGGGAAACAAGCCCATGTCCGCACTGCTGGGGGCACTTTCAAGGAATGACAGGCCTCTGGAGAGCAACCCGGTGATTATAAACAGGAACTAAAACACACTTCCAGCCTTTGATTGGGTGATTTGGTTATTTTAGTCTGGAAAATAGACCTCAAGGAAATATCGCCGCCCTCACTCCGCCGCCCCCCCACCCCCCGGAAAGTTCAAAGATATTTTCAATAGCACTGTTTACAATAGTAAAACACACCCAAATCAACCTACATGATTTTAAATAAAATGACTGAAAATGACAGGTATGAGGGTTATCTCAAATTTAAGGAAATGTCAAGGGCAGGTGTCTTGCTCAGTCTTGTATCCCTGGCATTTAGCCCAGGGTCTCACTGAGTTCACTGTTGAAGAAATGAGCGCTGTGAGGACTGATAACACATGGAAGGCGGCTACCATGGTGCCAACTCACAGTAGACGCTTCATATAAGCTGCCCTGATACATGAAAACCCAAATCCACAAGAAAACTAAAAATATCACAAAAACCATTACTTTATAAAAACATCAAACATTGAAGACATGTATTACATATATTAATATATAAAATGTATTTAGATGAAAAAAAAGGGAAGGCTATAGGATGAACTGCTTAACAGGCTTTGTTTTTGTTAAAGCTTTTTAAGTCCATACAATAAAAAGATTTCAAACAAACAAACAACAACAAAAACACTAACATATGCTTAACCAGAGGTCAAAGGGGAGAAAGCAAGTGCAAGTACAAAGGTAGGAGAGAGAGAAAACATGTGTCCAAGTCAAATCTCATTCATTCACTCATTTCCTTGGCACGTGCCATGTGCCAGGCGCCGAGCTCTAACGTGGTGACAAGATAGACACTGTCATTGCAGAGGGCTCCCCCAGAGCAGGGAGACACTCCCCAGATTCTGGGCTGGCCACCACTTCCTCATCCTGAGTGGTGGAGGACAGGCTCCCTGCAGGAGGCAAGTTGCTGCCTGAAGGATCTGAGGCCAGGGACCAGCCCTCCTGACCTGTGGGACTCTGCAACCCTGCTCCCATTAGGCCTGTTATGGCCCCAGCTGTTCCCATGTGTCTGGAGCCACATGGAGTGGAGGGGTTGACAAGGAGTTCCACTGGATGGAACTTCTCCATCAGAGTGACCGCCCATCACAACTGCCCAACACACCCAAGTCACACGCATTTAAACACAAGGAACCATCACAACTTGGGCGAAAAGTCGTGGCTTCCAGTTTTAGGACGTGCGGCTGAATTCTACCTGAAGATGGCACAGCTGACATCATCCTGGCCCCAGGGGCACCAAAGGGACAGGTGTAGCAGCAACTGCAGTTTCACGAAGCTGGAGGCACAGTCCGAGGGATCTTTGGGGAGAAGATACGTGAACGGGGATTCCCAATGTCGAAAATACCTGAACAGCTAGACGGACTCTTCCCAATACTGTCGTGAGGCAAGCAACATCAGTGGCCTTCACCCAGGAGCCTGGCTTAAGCACATCAACAAGCCCTGTCCCTGGCACAGGCATGCCCTGCCACACCTCAAGGAAGGGAGGGCGGATCCTGAGGCACGAGGCCGAGGAAGCACCCAGGCCCCACTTACACCTCAGGGCCACCTGGTTCAGCAGGGCGCTCCTCACCCCTGGGACAGCAGGGCCAGGGCCCCCAAATCTGTATTTTTTAAAAAGGTCCTGAGGGGATTCTCATGCTCTGCACCAGCTTTGTGAGTCACTGGCGATATGGACCAAACACTTCTGTCTCTGGAATCAGAAAGATCTGGGCTCAACTCCCAGCTTTGTCACTCATTAGCTCTGTGACTTGGGCAAATAACTTAACCCCATGAGCCCCAGCTTCCTATCTACCCAAATGGCAACAATAATGCCTAGATCACAGGGTTAGGAGTGGGAAGGTGCCTTGGCAGCACACCGAGGGCCCCATCTCAGCGCACCTCACCTCTGACCGTCGGGTCACTGGGCCAGGCACCCTGCCACTGAACCCTCCTCGAGGGCAGGTGTCTTGCTCAGCCCTTTTTCCTGGCATTTAGCCCACGGTCTTGCTCGTATAGATGCTCACTATGTTCACTGTTGAAGAAGTGAGTGTTGTGAGAATTGGTGACACATGGACAGTGGCTACCATGGCGCCAACTCACATAAGTTCCCCTGATACATGAAAATGTACATTAAGACAAAACACAAGTAGTAGCTCTCCTAAGTGGGTGGTTCTCGGCCTTCTCCCTCCCCTGCATTAAAACTAGTCCATTTACAAGAATCCTCCTGGAGCACACTGTCTAAGAAACACAGTCTGAGCAAGGAGAGGCCACCGTGTATCGGCCTCCAGGTGCCAGCGTGCAGGACCATTATCTCCCACAATGGAAGGAGCAAAATCTCAACCCACTGCTAAGC
Organism: Myotis lucifugus; assembly: GCF_000147115.1. Taxonomy (NCBI): domain Eukaryota; kingdom Metazoa; phylum Chordata; class Mammalia; order Chiroptera; family Vespertilionidae; genus Myotis; species Myotis lucifugus. Next base: position 9,706,677 of record NW_005871066.1, on the reverse strand, counting down.
TCACAGCGTCACCCAGAACCGCTCACCCGCAGGCTGCCGTGGTCCCACAGCAGCCACTAATAACGGAACCATTTCTGTTCTCCTTGGAGAGGCAGTTGGCAGTGGCAAACAGGAAGTTGTCTTGCAATAGGGTGTGGTTGTGCCCTGTCAATATATGCCAACAGAGACACACTTCCCCCCTCCCCCAGCCCCTCTCCAGCCTCCTTCTGTCTCCCTCTGCCCTCTTCTTTAGGAGCAAAAGGTCTGAATTATTTGGGTGAAAACAAAGCTTTTTACATGACTTCAGAGCAACTATCACCACCATGCAAACAAAAAAATCTAGGGCAGAAAGGAGTCTGAAGTATAGCAAGGGTCTGTTTTCCTACCAGTCACTCACCGTGGCATTGGGTTAGGAACTGGCTGCGTGCGGGAGTGTGTGTGAGCTTTCCCCTTAACTTCCCCGTGGGCACGCAGGAAACTCAACCCGAGCTAGAAGCCAGGCCAGGTACACTGCCAATCACCCTGCTGAGCCAACCGGTCCGTCCGCGGGCCGGCCACCACGGTTTACGCAGGGCCCACTGTGTGCACACACGGGACCCAGCGCCATCCAGGAATAGGACAGAAGGAAAAACACAGGTCACTCGTTTCAAGCAATTTTAAAGTTTGAGTAAAGGAGACCCGCAACATTTCCTAACACAAACCACAGATACAAATGACAAAGAAAAATAACTGCCGAAGAGATAAATGCCTTTCGTTGGAGCTGCACGTAAAGGCAGGGAAGTGGGGGGGGGGGGGGGAGGAGGGGAGGAGGGGACACGTTGGTGAGGTTCACTACCGCTGGCTTCCCGGGGCTAGGACAGGTGAGCTACAAAATTTTCCACTCCGTTCCTGCCCAGGCCCCGAGGCGTGTGCCTCCAGAAGGGCTGTCCAAAATAGACTGGTCCCCAACCCAGCCTCCTACTCCTGACCTCTTTCTGAGGCAGCAGATCTCCCCACTCCACGCCTCACCAGCCCACAGCCCGGAGCACCGGCTCTGCTGAAGCTCAGGCTCACTAACTGGGTCCTGGGCTGACAGCACGCTCCGCCTGCCAGGCTCTCTATCCTGTGACCTGGGCCCAGCCCCACGCGTCCTCTGTGGCCAACGTGCCCTGTGCTCGCACTTACACATCCCGGGGAGGCAGCCTGGCCGTTAGGATAAGGAGGCTGAGCCTGTGACACGCTGGGCAATGCGACTTGTGGGAGACGTTTCCTGGCTGCTGGCGGAGGGCCCTGGCCAGTCAGAACGCACCACTTCCCCTTTAAGAGAGCACGCCCAGATGCGATTAGGGAAAGGCAGAAAGAAAAGCCCGGAACAGTCAGGGTTGTATCCTGAATTTGGCAGATGAACTTGGGGTTTCCTGAACTGCACACACCAGGTGTGGCCAGAGGCAGCGGGCTCCTCGGCGGCTGATGGCTGATCTGAACAGTCCCCGTTGGGGAAGGGCCGGCCTTCCCACAGCCCCACAGTGTGACGGCCACGTGCTGGCTGCCGGGCCGGCTCCTGGAGCTGCAGTCCCGCCCCACCTGGTGCCCGCAGCCTGCAGAGCCCCAGGGCTTTCCTCTCCCCTTCCCTCAGGGCCTGCCGATCCTGATGAGGAGTCCCCAGCAATGCCTAGCACTCTGCTTCCGAGAGAGTCGAGACATCATTATAAAGATGGAAAAGTACTTTTGTGGGGCATTTAAGCTATTAATCCGTGCAGGGAGTTTTCATTTTTGTGGGACATTTGAACTATTAATGTATGCAGGGAATTTTCATTCATTCTGGGTATTTCAAAAGTTTATGCCCTGATCCTGGCAAAGGACAGTATATTGTGGGTGAGTGGGGGTGGGGGGTGGGTGTTTCAAAACAACAACAATAGTTCACAAAAGGTCACGTGTTGTACAATTCCGTCCACATGAACTATCCAGAATAGGTAAATCCAGAGAGACAGAAAGCAGATTGGTGATTGCCAGGGGCTGAACTATGTCGAGGTGATGGTTGCACAACGTTATGAATGGACTCAGTGCCACTGAATTGCATGCTTTAAAATGATTAATTTTGTTATGTAAATTTCAACTCATTAAAAAAAACACACCCTAGTGGTAGAGTGTGTTTTGGGCAATTTTATCTTCTGCTAGGATCTCTCCTGCGTTTCATCCAATATTTCTTTGTAAAATCTGGCTATTACCTGATAAATCTTTAGTTGACTCTAAGGAGTATATGCCTTTTTTTTTTGGTTTCATTTTGTTAATCCTAACCCAAGAATATTTTTTGCATTGATTTTTTTTTTAGAGAGAGTGGAAAGGAGTGTGTATGTGGGGGGAGAGCATCGATGTCAGAGAGACAAATGGATTGGTTGCTTCCCGCATGCACCTTGATCAGGGTCCGAACCTACAACCCAGATACGTGCCCTTGACCAGGAATCGAACCTGCGACCCTTCGGTGTGTGGGCCGTCTCTCTAACCACTGAGCACACCGGCCAAGGCTGAGTATATGCCTTTTAATAAGGAAAAATAAAAACAAACCGTTAAGAGATAAGAGTTTCCAAGACCCACAAGTCTGGCTCTTAAGGAGCATTTCTTACTTTGGGGAGGTAGCATCATTTTGAACCATGCCACACAAGCTAGGCAGTGCCCACGTCTCGTTGTGAGGCTGGCTCAGGTTGGAACCATCCTGTCAGCAGCTGGACATGGTAACCAAAGCCAGAGGGAGGGAGTCTCTCATGGGAGAATTATTCAGGAGACCACGACATTGAGTCTCTAGGTTCTTGGCTTCTTCCTCTTCCCCTCTTGTAGAGAGTTTTTTCCCTAGAATGAAGAATTCATCCGTTTTTGACTGATTTTGAGGGGGCTGTGCTGGTTGGCATAGCAGAACTGGTTGGTACAATTCCATTTCTTTGGAATGGAGTCCGTGAGAAGGAGGGGGCAGTGACCTGAGCACCCACCTGACCTAGCCCCACTGGAAGGAGCATCCAGCCCTCGTTTCTCGGTCCTTTGAGCTTTACCTGAGGGTCAGGCTGTGAGCCTTGTCCTCCAGACCCTAGGCCAGCAGGTCAAGAGCTCAGGGGCACACTTCCCCACCTCAGAGCCAAGAGGAGGCCTGCTGGATGTTGCAATACTTAGAAAAAACACAGGTGAAAGGGCAGGCCCCATGGCCCAGGAGCCCGAGTCTTTCCAGAGAAATGTAAATAGTTTTCCTAGAATCTGTCTTCTGAGCTCCAGGATGACCTGGAGGACAGAGTTGCACAGCCGTGCGTGGGCCAGCTCTCCCAGAGGCCATGGGTCCTTCTGGAGCACTCTGCCCTGCCTCTTTCACCCGCTCTCTCTCCTCATCGCAGGTGCCGAGGTAGTAAGTAGGTGGCCTAAGTTCTCAGCAAACAGGTGGCTTAAGCTAAAAAGACGTAATATTTACACTGCTCTAGCATCTGAAGAGCAGGAAGTTTAGAACCTTAATCCTAAATACAGAAACGGGCAGACTCAACCCAATCAAAAAAATGGGCAAAGGACTCCAACAGGTATTTCTCCAAAGAAGATATGCATACAGCCAACAAGCATATGAAAAGATGATCCACATTTTTAGCCACTAGGGAGACGCAAATCAAAATCACAATCAGATACCTACCACTTTATACCTACTAGGATGGCTACATAGCAAAACAAAACAAAATGAAACAAAATGAAACGGAAATTGGAACCCTTGGGAACCGTTGGGGTTCCTCAAAATACTAAACATAGGATTACCAGATGATCCAACAATTCTACTATGAGATATATACCCCAAAGAACGGAAAGCAGGTACTCAAACAAATCCTTGTACATGAAGGTTCATAAAAACACCATTTGCAACAGTTAAAAGATGGAAACAACCCAACTGTCCATCAGTGGATGAACGGATAAACAAATTGTGGTATAGACACACATTGGAATATTATTCAGCCACAAAAAGGAATGTAGTGCTAACACATGCTATAACTGGAAGAATCTAGAAAACACCAGGCAAATGAAAGAAGCCAGAAAAAGGGTCACGTATTGTATTAATTATTCATATGATTGTCCAGAATAGGTAAATCCATTGAGATTGAAGGCAGATTGGTGGTTGCCAGGGACTGGGGGAAGATGGAAGGGGAAATAACTGCCTAATGGATATGAAGTTTTATTTAAAATGATGAAACATTTGGAACTAGATAGAATTAGTGGTTGCACAACATTGTGAATGTACTTCAATGCCACTGAATTGTTTGCTTTAAAACTGTTAATTTTATGTTCAGTGGATTTTACCTCAATTAAAAAAAAAAAAAAGCCCTGCAGAACACAAGGGCCAGGACAATCCACAAACAGAACGGTCAGTTTCAGGGTGACTGAAAATTACCTTCAAGGCCCTTCTTGGAATCACTTAAAGGAGGTAATTTTTTTTTATATTTTATTGATTTTTTACAGAGAGGAAGGGAGAGGGATAGAGAGTTAGAAACATCGATGAGAGAGAAACATCGATCAGCTGCCTCCTGCACCCCTCCTATTGGGGATGTGCCCGCAACCAAGGTACGTGCCCTTGACCGGAATCGAACCTGAGACCTTTCAGTCCGTAGGCCGACGCTCTATCCACTGAGCCAAACCGGTTAGGGCCAAGGAGGTAATTTTTAAGTTAAGGTAATGAAGGTGGCCAGCAGGACAGGGCAGGCAGGGACTCCAACACAACAGTTCTTTTTTTTTAATTGACGAGAGAGAGAGGGAGAACAGAAGACAGAAACATTGATTGGAATGCTCTACCTGGTTATGTGCTCTGACCGGGCATTGAACCCTCCACCTTTTGGTGCGCAGGGCAATGCTCCACAACTGAGCCACACTGGCCAGGGCAGCCTGATACAGCGGTCATTTTCACCAAAGGAATTGCCATTCCAATGATGGAATGACTTCCATCAAAGGGACCCAGGTCTTAGACCCTACAATGGTACAGAGTAACAGATTCCCAACAGGCAAGACACCCCACAGGTAATCATGCTCTGCTAACCCCTGTCGGCCCCCTTCCTGGGGGCTATGGTCACCGCCTCAGCACTGGGACAAGCGGCCGCCCAGCCTGGCTTCTCCACTGCAGGTCCCTGACTGGGTGGAGCTGTCCCAGTGCACACCAGGTGACAGTTCTTCCCTACCCGGAGCTGCTCTATAATGCCTGCACAGTAGTCCCATTTCTGCCCTATGGGCGTCACCTTGAACTGGTCCATGCCCCTTCCACAGGGCACTTTGCCAAGTATTTGTTCCTTGAAATCGTTCTCCAGACTAAATATCCCCAGATGTATTTTAAAACCATTCCTCACAAAATGTCATTTTCACTATTCCTCCTGATCTCTGGGTCCTCTTTAGCTCCCGCTGTCCTTCCTACGCCGTGGAACTCAGAAGGGAGAACATTACAGATGGGGGCTGTGCAGCTCCTAGTGGTTTTGGATATTATTATTCCCCTAGAAATGCAGCTGAAGAGCCAGCCTAAACATTTTATTTCTGGTAGCTGCATCACTCCTGTCATTTCATACACTCGGCTGCCAAGCCTCTTATCCCCAGGTATCCTTTGAAAATGTCATCTTGTTGGAGTGAGTCCACAGTTCCAGCCTGTTGAGATCTTTTTGGACCCCTGACCCATTAACGTAACCATTCTCCCTCCCACATCTACCACCTGAAAAGTTGACAAGCCTTCCATTCATGCCATTCTCCTTCCAAATCCTCGTTTATAATGTGGAAGAGGACAGGGTCAAGTGTGCAACTCGATACGTCCCCCAGCGTGACGGTGACTTATGAACTGCACTCTTGAGGTGTGACTCTACCAAGCCACCTGCCATTCAGGTGAATCACTTGACCTACATTTCTTCACCTTCCCTGGTAAGGATCTCATGGACAACGGACAAATGAGGCTAACACTAGCCGCCCGCTGGCCAGTGGATGAAAAGTCTAAGAGTAAAGCTCTGAGAGCAGGGCCCTGCACACAGCGAGCAACCAGATGTTGCCTTTATAACTGACAACAAATACAATAATAGGAAAAAGACCTCTTTTTCCAATTCCCAGACAAACCACTCTTCTTATTGGCATCTAAATATAGCCATTAGGCAGCTGAAATCAATAGAAGGAGCACTGGCATCCAAGAGCTGGAGTCTGAATCCTGAAAATCCTTCCAGAATTTCCATGCTCTGAGGTTGGCAATACCCTGCCCTTCCAGGGCTACAGGGAGAAGCCAATGAGATCAGGCGTGTAAAAGAGGTTTAAAGGTTGAGTCAGGCTAAGCAAACATAAAAGAAGAGTGTTATGATTATTACTGCTATAAATCTCTCAAAGATACCCTTTCCATTGGTAGAAACCTGCCTGTTAAGCCAAGGAAGAACCTATAGATGCACGCAGGCTGCCAGAAGGCAGTCTTTCAGCACAGAACAGCCGGACTGCTGCAATGGAACAGATCTCGGATCTCCTCTCCCAGCAGCAATCACCTTCTCTCTCATCTCAGATCAAAACCCAGGCCGGCTTATAAAGGGTAATGGAGTCTCCGCTAGCCTGTAGGAACACCTTTGTTGCTCCATCATCACCTTGCTGAGACCAGGACCTGAGTAATCTGCAGCAGAGATCTGGCAGGTAATGAAGGGCTGGGAGGGTTGTTTTTAGCTCCCACATGGCTTGACCCGAACTATTCTGAATGGCAGTTTCTAAGAACACCAAGTTTTTGGTTTGGACATTCTCAGGGCAGGTCCCAGACACCCGGTTCTTATCTCAGCTGAGGATGTTTGCTTCAGGAAAGAAATGGTCTTCACTGAGACAAGATTGGGGGTGGGGGGGGGTTTGCAAAGAGGCCAGCCTGCAGGTCCCTAGCATCTCAGGGTCAAGATGTCCCATAGGAGGGACGAGGGGGAGAGAACTAGCATGGCCTATCATATCCTCCTGGGAAAAGAGCAGCAGTTAAAATGTGAGGCAATAACTGGCTAAATTCTCCTCTCCTAGTCCATGTAAGGTTGGTTTCCCAACTTCCAGGAGCAATGAATGCTGAGGGCAGATTTTAAATATATATCTACATAAAACTGTTGGCAAGACACTGAGAGGATCATGCCAATGAATCTATTAACCGATCAGGGAATTTGCTCAGAAAGCCACTGGGAGGAAGAGGCCCAGAGGGAAGGTACCAATTTCTGTCAGGTGACTTCTGGAGCTCACTGGTCTGCAAGCTACTCTCTCACTCACCGGACCCCTACACTAGTCGCCCTCAAGAAAGGTGGCTGCTGAAAATCATCACAGGACACAGGAAAGCTAACTCAGACTTTCATAGCCACTGGTGACTTCTTGTGACATTTGAACATAGTCTTGTCTTTCTCCTACTGCATTTCCCTGACGATGCACCCACACAGAGAGACGGTGCCTGGTTCTAACACTCACATCTGCAGGAACGAGTCACAGACGAAATCTCTATATCATGGCGGTTATTGCAGTGTTCTGATGCTGGTCCTGCAGAGCTGAAGCAGGACCAGGCTTAGCTGATTGGTGTCATGGGCTGCATTCTGAACCCCCACCCCAAATCCATATGTTGAAGTCCCAATCCTCAGGACCTCAGAATGTAACTGTATTTGAAATAAGGTTTTTAAAGAGGTGATTAAGTCAAAATGAGGTCGGTTAGGGTGGGGCCCTAACCCAATAGGTCTAGTGACCTTATAAGAAGAGTATGAGACACTAGGGGTATGTGCACATAGAGCAATAACCATATGAAGAGGCAGCAAGAAGACAGCTGCCTGCAAGCCAAGGAGAGAGGCCTCAGGAGAAACCAACCCTGCCGGTATCTTGATCTTGGACTTCCAGCCTCCAGAACTGTAAGAAAATTAATTTCAGTTGTTTAAGACTCTTAGTCTGTGGTATTTGAAAGCCCAGGAAAATTATTATAATTGGTTTACCTGAAAACTGTTCAGGTTCACTGGATACGGGAGAAAAAGTGTAGTATGGAGGGCAGAGGACAAGGGACTCCTAACCTCCGACATGCCAGAGATTGATTGAATGCATCTTCCTCCTTGGTTTGGGGTGTGCCATGTCAATGGCAATTGTAGCAAGGTCAAGGTGGGGAGAGGGGCAGTCTCCTGATTCTTGACATCTGGCAAATCCTGTCCACCCTGGAGGCCTGAGGCTGAGGACGTCTACAGGTATCTAGCAGTTGGTCTGAAACAGCTGGACGTAAGCTACAGCCTGGGAGAAACCAACTTTTAACAGCCTACTTTCTTTTTTGGCCTCTTACCTTTGTGGGTTGTGATGAATCTGTCATTGTTATCCTTCCAGAAAAAGATAAGATCATGGGGTGAGTGGGCTAATTGGCAGTGAGGTAGCCACCAGCACATTCACAGGTCTGACAAACTGAATCAGACCAACTGGCCCAATGCTGCTTTTCACCAGGAATCCACCCAAATTCCAGGTTCTACCTGGATGCATTGGTCCTCCCTCAGACTCTCAGACCTGATAGACACTGGGTTTCCCAGTGAGTATGGGGCAGACAGAACCACTTCCCTGGGGGCCACGAGAGGAGAGGGACCCACAAATGCTCACTGCTGCTAAGGGGTCCAGACACACGAGTAGGCGGGACTCAGGGATCAATCTAACAATAGATATGTCATTAAGCTCTCTCCTGGCTGGGGGTGGTGGTGCTTGTGGGGGGACCTGGGGTAGGAGGGAAATCAAAGCAAGAAAGGAGGGTGTTTGAAAGGTATTGTCAGGCTGATGTGTGGAGGGGCTGAGAGGAGTGACATGCTCTACTAGACAGAACTGACAGGCTGGCAAATGGCATCGCCTTTACTTTCCCAAGGATAGCAGGGTGGGCGGGTTTGGCCAATTCAAATGCAAAAGCCCCAGGGCAGGATGACTGGGAAACCTTTCAGTATTCACAGCCATCCCTCTCCAACCCCACATAAAGGCCTAAAGGGTCCCTTCACATCTCTTCATTCACTTTGAGGTTATTTACACAGTGGGGATGAGAGCCCTCATAATCACTGCTGGCCAAGATACACACAAACCAACACACACCTCCAACCTGAGGCCTTCAAAAGCGGGGAGGGGGTGTCTCAAATTCTATCCCAACCTGATCCACTGGAGGAGGAAAGGGGAAGTGTAATAGGGGTCCCATCCACGGGGCAGATTTGAATCAAATTAGAACAAAGAATAGGAAATAATCTGCAGTGCAGCCAGTTCACCCAGTTTGGATGGGGCCATGGGCAGCGAAGATCTGATGGATAATGTGGTCCTGAGTTCAAGCTCCCCAGCTCCACTATGCAAACCAAGCCAAGCCAGGCCTTTCCTCCTGGGACCAAAGGGCTAGCCTTGTTCTTCCCCAGCTCAGTGAGGCCAGCATGAGAAAGCAGCGTGCATGCTCTCGAAAGCAAGGCAGCCTGATCATTATTCTGTGTAAGCAAGGTTTGAGGAGACCGGAAAAACAAACACCCCCCCGCCAGCCCCCAGTAAAATCCCCCAAGCCCCACTGCTTTCATAGATGAGAGAAACATGGAGAAAAAGAAATCTGCTCTTGGCAGCACTCAGCAGTTATAACTCCACCAAGCCTCGGCCTAATGGTCACATTTACTACCTTGGAAATTTCCGTTTCAACTCTCCATTCTCATTTGTGTGTGCCAGCCGGTGATGCTGGGGGTGAGGGGAGGTTTGAACCTGTCTGCGAGGGACCCCAGACCTGGATCAGGGCAAACTGCCCACTCAGAAGGCCTTTCAAGCCGCCCAGAGAGTGTATGCTTAGCGTTTTCTACCCCCATTTCGATGTGTTTGGTTTAAAACATTTAGCCCCGGGCACAATGAAGTGTCTCATTTACGGCGTTCTCCTGGACCATTAGACGGGGACTCCACGCTCATTACGCTGATGAACGTGCCACTTACCCATGCAAATTCCAAGAGCTGCCGACACAGAGATGGGAGGTGCGCAAGGTAGCTGTCAAGGGCTGATTTAATTACACAGTCATTCAGTGGGCAAAGCGGAGCAATTTTTAGCCAACTGTTCTAGTAAATATTATGGGAAACCCTTTCACAGAGCGCTAATTCTGGCTTAGTGATTTCCAACTTGCCCCGCTTTAGTTCTCATTCAAACACTCGCCGGCACCCGGAGATCCTAGGCCAGGCCAGAACATCAAACAGGATGCGTTAGCCGGGATACCATTTTGCAGTTGGTTATTTAAAAAAAAAAATAACGTTACAAACACCTGAGTATCACTGCCATTTAGGGGAGGACAAACTGGAACACCCCCTAACTTTCTGCGGCTCTCTAGCCTTCCCCTGCCCCTCCCCCCAGGCTGAGTCCCCGCCAACCGGGCCGCGGGGCAGGCGGG
>NW_005871066.1:9690531-9696252 GCF_000147115.1 Myotis lucifugus | reverse complement strand
GGGGGGGGGGGGGACGACGACGCCCCTGCGAACAGGGCTCCTGCGGGTTTGGCCAAAACAACCATCGCAACCCCACCGGGACGTTTGAAACGACAGCCAATCACCGCGTCCACCCCAGGGGAAATGGCATCCTCGCTTTCATTTTACTCCGTTTGTGACCGACCGAAGGAAAACAACACGTCCGACGACAACTAGCTCGCAGGGTGTCCGCTATGGGCGGCCGGAGCCTCCGCCCGGGCGTGTCACCAAAGGACCTCGCGCAGAAATGCATTCCCAGGCGCTCAAAGAACCGCTGCACAGGCACGGCCGTTTGTCCGGCCGCAGACACGGATTTCACTTTCCACAGTTAGAGCCGAAAACGCACGCATCCCCGTTTGTTTTTTTCCTTTCCCCTTCCGAAAAAGTCTATAAATAACCCAGGATCAGCACCATTATGCAAAACATCCTGTTAGAAGAAGAAATGTAAACTAAAGCCACTTACGGAGACTCAGGCTGCCAACTTAATCTGATTCTACGACGACTGTCAACATGTTGTACTTTTGGAACCTGATGCGATCCACATGAGCACGGGTGCCGTCACGAAAAAGAAAAAAAAAAAAAAAGAAGAAAGAAAAACCTCACAACGTAACAAGCACAGAAGCCCAACCCCGACTCGGAGCGCCGCGACTCGGGGTTCTGCACGCCCAGGACGCGGTGACCAGCTGCAGTCGGCACCGGCTCTCCCCGCTCGCACACGCCAACTGTTTTGACTACAGGCACTTGTTAAACACGGAGTTTCAGGTCCTACCAGTTGGACACCAGAAGTTCATAGAACTGACCCCGTGCCAAGAACAACAAGCACAGAAAGCGAAACGGCCCGCCGCGTGCGCCGTGTTTTTGTTAACTGTTTATGCAAGCCCCACAGCAATTGGGTAACCATCCAGGACCCAACAGCCCTTAAATAACAAAAGCCAAAGATTACCACCTCGGAAGAAATGTAGATGTTTGGCAGAGAAAGGACACGGGTCAACCCAGTTTATTGGTGGGGTGGGTGGTTTTCCGAGAGAAGGGGGGAGGGGGAGGGGCAGGTGTCACATGACAAGCTGCGGTTCTTAGAAGGAACTGACTGGGTGCTCCCTTGAAGCATCTTTTTTTTTACGTCGAGATTGACTTACGAGATGTTGCCAACGCCAAGGCCTCGGTGCACATCTGGAGTGACTGCATTGGAATTTGTTAGTTGGTAAACCCCAGGGGAGGGAAAAGGGGCGGGCGGAATGGAGTTTTCAAGATGTGGCCAGGGGTCCCTGGCCGGGTAGTTCAGGTGGTTAGAGCGTCCTCCCCAAAGGCCAAGGCTGCAGGCTTACCCCGGGCCCAGGGCTCAGACAAGAATCAACCAGTGGATGCATAAATAAGTGAACAATAAATTGATGTGTCTCTGTCTCTCTCCCTCCCACCCCCTCTTCCTCTCTCTAAAATAAATGAACAACAACAACACATGGGAAAGGGACTTCCGAGTTCCCTGCTCGGTGAGCCACTGGCCATGAAGGAAGCTAAGGGAGGGACAGCTGCTTCGGACCTGGTCCCGAGAAAGGCTTCCCTTTCCCCTTTGAGTTTAAGGTTGTCAGGATCAACCTTTGTCCCTCCCAGGACAGGAGTCTGTGCTCGCTTCAGGTGAGAGTGAAAAAAGTATTTTCATCTGGCAAAATAAAATGAAAAGGCATGTTTAAACCCCGTATTTAACAAGGTTTTCCACTGCTTCCTCAGAATGCATCAACTCACCAGATAAAATTTCAGAGTTGCCAGAGGAGAACTGGGGTGTGGATGTAAGAATGAGAAATTTTAAACTGCTGAGTGGACTCAAGCCTCCCCCGCTACCCCAATCCATCCATCCATCCATCCATCCATCCATCCACTAGCTCTGATTTGAAGAATAAAATGTTGCTCCTTCCCCACTCCAGAGGCCTAGGGGAAAGTAGTAAGTAGAAACAGGTTGTTTGTAAAAGCCACTGTAACCTTGGGCCAGACTCCCATTTATGCTGGAAAGTATATGTAGGCCTCTGGTTCTGGGGGGCCACCAGTGCAATGGTGGTGGATATGAACCCACACGGTGGCTGCCCCTTTCCTCCCAAAGGAACTCACATTTTATTACAGACGATATCTAGAAACGGTTTCACTGGGATCTTAAATGATGCTCCCTGGAGTGAGACGCAGCAGTTGCCTGACAGATGCAGAGAGAAGAGCAAAGGCAACTCAGAGCATCCAAGACAAAGGAAGGAGCAGGTGAAGAGGAACGGTGAGGGGGGGGGGGGGGGAGAGGGAAAGGGGGAAGGGATGCCCTGGAGAGAAGGCTCTGGTCTGGCAAAGTAAGTCTTAAACCAACCCCGGCCTCAGGGTGGCAACTGACTCCTTAAAGGCCTGGAATATTTGTGACCCCGCTGCTCACTTAGAACTCCATGGTTTCCCTGTCTCCCTCACACACATTCTATCATCCGATCCTCCGAAGCATCCCGAGAGATGGGGAGGGCTGGCATTATTATCCCCATTTAAAAAGAGGAAAACAGAGGCTTGGAGAAGCCTCGGTCTTAGCCCCATGAACGGCGACTTGTGCTGGTGTTTTATTCTTCACAAAGTACTGTAAGAGCGTTATTGGTCCCATTTCTATGGACAGGTAAATTGAGATTTTTGGAGAGGACACACATCATGTCCAAGGCCACAGTGCAAATCACAAACAGCTCGCGGTCTCCCATCTCCTCACCCAGGCCTTCTCGCCGGCTTCTACTGTGTTTCCAGAACACACAATGATAGAACTAGAAAGGCCAGTAAAGTTGTTTTATTATAAAAACACATCTTCTCCCTTGGTTTCCTCAAAACTCCCTGTTTTTATGGTTTTCCTGCAGCAGTTCACAGACTGCAAACTCCCCGTGCCGAAGGGTTCCTCTCCACACCGGCAGCTTCGGACATCTGCACTCCAGAGTTCTGATTCAATGGAAAGTAACCATCTCCGCCCAGCCTGCACCCGGGCCTGTCACTTGATTAGTTCACCCAAGTGCTGATCCCTGGCTCCTCACCTAATCCTGGTCTAAGAAGCCGGGACAGAATGGCCCTGCAGGCCTGCCAAGCGGTACATGATGTAGCCTGCACCTCCAGGTGTGCGGCCTCGCACATGGTTTGATGGGTCTCTTCTTCCATGTGGTGTTTCCAATTTCTGCTTTTGCTGAGTTCTTTGGCAACAGAGGCTACTGAAAACATGGCACCAAAATGAAGGGTTCTGCTGTCATGTGCCTTGTCTGTGCCAAGTGGGCACCCTCACAGCTTGGTGGGGGGTGCCATTGCTGTTATGTGATGCACATGGGCAGGCTCATTGCAGGTTGGGGGCATTTCTGCTGAGAGAGCATGACAGTGAGTCACTGCAGGCGCTGAGGTGCTTGGAGGGGTGAATGGAGACATGTCAGGATGTCCAAGCGCTCAGGGCCATGAAAGAGATGCTGAGTGGGGAACGAAAGATGGAAGACGGTCAGGAGGAGATGATTAGAAAGTTCTAGAATGTTCTGCCACTGCCTCATGAATCTATCTCTCCTCTTCTTTCTCCCTGAAAACACGACACAACCAAACACAGAACCAAAGGCCAGAGAAGTTGGATGTCAAAGTGGCCTTTATGTTGAACGTCACTAAAGCAGCCTAAGTCGTAAGGACTAATGAAATTTGTCTCCTGTTCACTGGAGAAGCTCTGTGGGTAGATGAGCTGCACAGGTGGTGCCTCTCACTGGTTTGTTTGAGGTTGTTTTGGTAACCACATGACATTTGCATCCATGCTACCTGAAAAGAATATGGGGACTGGGTACACCAGATTGGTCTCGACAGGAAAACTCATTTGCTCACAAGATACAACATGAGTAGACTACAGTATTTCCATGTACCTTGTGACTCCTCTGAGCATAGAGACCCTCCCCCCCTTTTTTAAACCAAAAAGTAGGACACATGGTTTGACAAGTGCTGGCATATTCAAAGAAGACAGGAAGGTAGGCCATTTAAAATCAGAACATCTGAAAAGCCGTGAGGCACGGCCACCAAACTTGTAATATCAAGTTAGTAAAAGTGGGCTGATGGAACATGGAACGTTAGCAGAAACTTGTTGTAGTTAGTACTGGTGTGCTTACGAAACCATAGACCAGACAAATCCCACTTTGCCAATGAATGCGGTGGTTTGGGGAAGGCTGGTGAGCACAGTACACCCAGCTCTTGAGGACAACAGCATCGATGGAGACAAAGTTGGGGCCCTGTGCCCACTCTCTGGGCATTTAGATACCGTCTGGGCCTCAGTGAAGGGAGCTGCATACATAGACAGAGAAGGAAGCTGGTCAGGGACCAGTGAGGTCTGTAAAACACGGCCTGGTTACGTGGAAAGCTGGTGAAAAAAAGGATGGATCCAGAAAAGGATGGAGGCCTGAGCTGCCAGGAGACAGAAAGGCAGGGTGGCGTGTCAGCAGCTGTGGCAGCCGTTGGCTGAGGACTTGGCTTTCCCCCTGATGTTGCCCTGCACACCTCCAGGTCAGAACCTAAGGCGCAGCTCCATGCATTTACTTTTGCCCTGTTACCTGGGTTCACAGGGACTGAGCCAATCTGCCTGACCTTACCTGAGACTGGCTTTGGCTTAATCCTCTGTGATGTGGGCTCATGACCAGTTTTGCACATATGGGGGCCACATATGCTAAATTTTTCAGGAGAGTGCAAATCTCAATCAGCCTCAGTCAGTACTGTACCAAAATCTGCAAAGTGACTTTATGGTGAAGGTCAATAAATTGGGTTGACTGAAATCTGGATCACTGGACTATAAGTAAGTTCCTTGAGGGCCAGTTCTGAGTCTCCTTTATCTGTAGGCCAATGCCTAGCCAGAGCAGAGAAGCCGTGCTGTGCATTATTAATGCAGGCTTTGAATGAACAAGTGACATTCCAGTTAATGTGCATCACAAAGATATACGCATGCCTTATTAGGTACACCTGGAAGGTGAATATCTTTATGTTAGATGGGTATCAGATTTAGTATTTTAATTAACTTTAAAAAATATTTTTTTTAAAAATATATTTTTATTTATTTCAGAGAGGAAGGGAGAAGGAGAGAGAGAGAGAAACATCAATGATGAGAATCACTGATCTGCTGCCTCCTGCACGCCCCCCACTGGGGATCAAGCCCGCAACCTGGGCATATGCCCTGACCGGGAATCAAACCGGTGACCTCTTGGTTCCTGGGTCGATGCTCAACCGCTGAGCCACACCCGGCTGGGCGAAAAATATTTTATTTTTTTAAAAAATATTTTTAAAATTGATTTCAGAGAGGAAAGGAAAGGGAGAGAGAAATGGAAACATCAATGCTGAGGGAGAATCATTGATTGGTTGCCTCATGCATGCCCTCCCTCGCTGGCAAGAGTGTGGCTGCGGGGGCCGCCATCCTTTCCTGCTGAAGGCAATCCCTTTCTTCGCATGGGAGGAAAAACGCCCTAGAAAGGCTTCTGTGCCCGTCCAAGTGGCATGGGAAGGTTTGGACCGGTTAGAGAACCGGGGGAAGTCCAGCTTAAGGAAGGCGGTGACCGGAGGGGAGGAGACCCTGTCCTGTGGGTGGGAGGGAGGCAGCTCACGTGTCCTCCATGGTCTCCCCCTCTCCGCAGTGAGGTTCATCTATTGCTTGGTTAAAGTTTGCAACCTCAAGAACAAGCTGGGGGAATAGAATGGAGGGATCGGCCTTAA
>NW_005871066.1:9653374-9690431 GCF_000147115.1 Myotis lucifugus | reverse complement strand
TATGAGTAAGTTCCCTTGAGGCCCCAGTTCTGAATCTCCCTTTATCTGTAGGCCCAATGCCTAGCCAGAGCAGGAGAAGCCCGTGCTGTGCATTATAAAGGCAGGCCTTTGAATGACAAGTGACATTCCAGTTAATGTGCATCACAAAGAATATACGCATGCCTAATTAGGTACCCCTGCAAGGTGAAAATCTTTATGTTAGATGGGTATCAGATTTAGTATTTTAATTACCTTTAAAAAATATTTTTTTTTTTTAAAAAATATTTTAAAAATTGTTTTCAGAGAGGAAAGGAAAGGGAGAGAGAAATAGAAACATCAATGCTGAGGGAGAATCATCGATTGGTTGCCTCATGGAGGCCCTCCCTCCCCGCCCCCCCCCCCTCCACCATACACACACATACACTAGGGATCGAGCCTACAACCTGGGCATGTGCTCTTGACTGGAATCGAATCATAACTTCCTGGTTCATAGGTCAACCATGAGCCACACCGGCTCGGCTAAAATGTAAATATTTTATATTTTTCAGGTGTCCTCCATCCCCCCCAATCCCAGGTCAAATTTGGTATTTTTAAAAGTTATGTTTGTGATTCAAGTTAGGAAGAAGGTAGAAAGGCTTTCCATTTAAAATTTAAAATACGAAATCTTCAAAAAATTGCAGGCACTTTGTAACAGGAATCTTCCTAAAAGATCTTCATCCCACTGTCCTTTGTCCTCTTAAATTACATACTTTGAACATTACTTGATCCTTTTTTTGGATAACTCAGGGTCACTGTTAAGGGCATTCATTTCTATACTTTGCTATAAAATGGTGATGACTTCAGGGCTTACAACTCTAACTTTCAAACTTTTTTACTTTGATCCACCTTAAGAAAGGAATTTCACACTGCAACCCAGCATGGACAGATGGACCAAAATTCCAAAGGATAATACTTATCTTTAATTAAAAGGCACTCTGATGTTTTCTCTTCTATTCCATTGTTTAAAATGTTGGCGAGGATCCACTAAATCGATTGCCCCACCACCATGGGTGATGCCACCCTTTGTGAACACGGAGAAAGTAGGCAGAGCTGCTTGTCCCTGCACAAGAGGGGTCTCAGCTTCCCCACGTCCTGTCTTTTGCTTTTGTTTTCTGCAGTCTGATGTCACTTCGTTTTACTCTCAGGGCTGCCTCCACAGTCCTCAGAGTGCTAATTTGCTGAACCTGGAAATCAGACTGGCAAGCTTGCTAGTATTACATATAAACTAAGTGTAAGCTTTTCTCAATGAGAGCCGGGAGGGCGCCCCCCTTGGTGCTGAGTGGGGCTCGGCGCCCTTCAAGTGCTCGGAGCTGCTGGCTGGGTTCCCGAGGAGCTTTACTCGGTGGCAGAGTTCATGATACTGAGGTGTTTGTTACTGGACGCGCCATGTGTAAATACCCGCACGCGTTTCCCTTTCTGAAAGGAGTACTCTGAGGACTGGGCCTCAGGCTGCAGGGGTGGTTAAGTGACAGAGGCTCCTGGCAGCGATCTTGCTTGGGGAATGACCAGGGCTTCCGTGTAGGAGGAAGTTATTCCTAAAGAAACGGACCCCACTTCGGGCAGTTTGCAACAATGCGGTATCTGGGCTCTACGCTAGACTGCCCTCTGCCCGGTTATTCACAGCTCCTCCTGGCCTGCACAACTGTCAGGAGTCCTCCCACCTAAGTGCACGGAAAATAAACCAAGATATTTGAGACTTATGGGGGAATTTTGAAAAGTGTGTCAAGTGTGTGTGTGTGTGTGTGTGTGTGTGTGTGTGTGTGTGTTGGAGGTAGGTATTTTATATTGATTTTTTAAAAAGTACAGCAAAAGGTAATACTGTGCCCCTAAAGTTGTGTGTTGCAGGGGTGGGGAATGGGCTGTATAAGGCCCGCCAAATCATTTGGTTTGGCCCTGCCAAGGCATTAGGGGTGAGTTAAGTAAATGTTTGACCAATACAGCAGGCTGATTTTTAAGTTGGTAGTTTTGTATGGCCCACGGATGATGTTATACTTATCCAAATGGCCTTGGCAGAAAAGAGGTTCCCCATCCCTGCCACACAAACCTAAATACCAAGCAAGCAGGCCCTGGTTAAGTAAACCACTGGCACATACATTCAATGGAATGCTGGCAAGCTATAAAAATGATGATGTAGGTCTATATTTAATGAAATGTGTCCACAATCATTTTATATGGGGGAAAAAAGCCAGATTTCAAAGCAATGTCTACAATAGGATTTCACTTTTATTTAATAATATATGCATATCAGTACATATGTAAACATAGAGACAGTCACATAGAAAGGATTAGAAAGTTTTACACGGACACTGAAATATTTACTTTCTTATATTTCCTGGAGTTTTGGTAGTTTTTACAATGTATCACTTTTGTAATAAGAAAGAAAGCAATTTTTCACTTTCAAACAGTAAAATTCTACATTATTATGCAAAACAGTACTCCCGTTTGGGGCCCCCTGCCCCCTATTCACCTCATTTGTGACTGTTCCCATGGGCACATTTGCCACATCTATGCATCAACAAGGCAGTGCACTCACGCTGAGCTTTCACACTCACCTCTCACTCGTTAGGGTGTCTTCTCAAACTTTTAAGAGTTCCACCCATAAAGAAGGGTAAGTTGAATCTCTTTGAAAAATTTTTATATGAATACATCTTAAGGCAAAGGAAGGGATCTGGTTTTACTTTGAAAAAATATTTTTATTGATTTCAGAGAGGAATGGAGAGGGAGGGAGAGAGAGAGAGAGAGAGAGAGAGAAACATCGATGACGAGAGAGAGAATCATTGATCGGCTGCCTCCTGCACACCCCACACTGGGGATCGAGCCCACAACCTGGGCATGTACCCTGACCAGGAATCGTACTGTGACCTCCTGGTTCGTAGGTTGACACTCAACCACTGAACCACGCCAGTTGGGCTGGTTTTACTTTTAAGGGTCATGTTCTCTTCTCTGATGGAGTTAAGGGGAAATGCAAATCCTCAAGCAGATGGCTCTGCTACTTACTCCTCTGGCAGAAGCGGGCTACAGGTCTCTCCACCCTCCAGGAAGCCAAGTGAAAGAGCTGCCCTGAAGCTAGTTTCCGCTCAAGCCACAGCACAAACCGAGGCTGGGGTAAAGGATAGGAATAATCCTTAACCCTTGTTAGTGCTGCTCTCTCTACAAAGTTTATTCCCATCCATGGGGTAACTGGTATCTCCTTAAAAAAATGACTAGGGCCCTGACCGGTTTGGCTCAGTGGATAGAGCGTCGGCCTGCGGACTCAAGGGTCCCAGGTTCGATTCCGGTCAAGGGCATGTGCCTTAGTTGCGGGCACATCCCCAGTAGGGAGTGTGCAGGAGGCAGCTGATTGATGTTTCTCTCTCATCGATGTTTCTAACTCTCTATCCCTCTCCCTTCCTCTCTGTAAAAAATCAATAAAATATATTTAAAAAAAATGACTAGGGAGAGGGGCAGGCAGGTGTGTTATTCTGTTTACAAATGAGGACAGTAAGACTTATTGAGGGGAGGCGGTGTGCCCATGGCCACCCTATTGGGAACTGGTAGAGACAGATGGACACTCACATCTCCTGGGCTTGTTATCTTTGCTCTGTGCCACTGCATTCTTTCTTTAAGTAGAGTAACCATATCCTTCATCACCCTAACTGGACACCTCTGAAAGCAAAAGGGTGCTCAGTGGATGGGCCCCAGGGCAACAGGTAGAGGCTGTGATTCTCTTGAACAATCCTGGATTTATGGCTACTTTAGATATAAGCCAGCCCCTCCTCCTCCCCTCCCACACATACACGTAATCATACCTTTTGAATAGGAGAAATGAACATGGTTTATAGCGCCTACGATTTTCTTATGTATATAAAGAAATAAGAGAGAAAAAGAAAAGACTCGAGTATACCTGGTGTTTCAGTGTGTCTGAACGCTCTAGACTTTACCTCTAGGGGTGATCGGCTCACATGCTATCAAGAACACAAAATCTGGGATTGGGTCACACTCCCCAAGTGGCTACTTTAAGTCTTTCTGCTATCGGTATTTCGATCAGTGTTCTGAATAGAAAACGGGGGCTTTTGTTGGTAAAACCTGTGGCTTAGTCTAATGAATGCTACATATGGATGCTTATTGGTAAAATGAAAGGTACTCAAGATACGAGGCCTGGCCCCAAACCTTTGCAGACATTGCCGCCATCCTTGTATAAAGAGGGCACTGGAACCCAGCGAGGCTTGTGTGCAGCCACTGCATTGGGAGGGCTGACACAGCGTGCTGCTGAGGCGGGGAAACAGTCCTGTCTCTGGGATACTCTTGCAGCTGCCTCGAGCGAACCTTTCATACACGGTACGATGAAACACGCCAAAGCAGAGAGGGCTGGACTTCATCAAGTTTACCAGATAGGTGGAGTGAACTGATTTCTCCCTACTTATTGATCAATGTTTGTTTGATAAATGCCTGTATTTGTGGCAGATTTCAGCCCAACACTTGTGTTCTTTACAACCGGGTAGTGAGGAAATGGGGGAGAAGCTAACCCTCAACCCTCAACCTTCTGCAACCTTCCACTGTGGCAACTGTTTTCTCCCACAATATACCTACAAGCTCTGCACGGCCAAACCAGCTTAGGGCAGTCAGTCCACAGTCCTCGGCGAACATGCCTTGGGGTGAGCCTGAGATGGGTAGATTTCAGGAAGGGAGGGAGTCCTCAATACATTTTCCTCTTCACCAGCTTATGAGCCTCATGAGAGCAGAGACTGGGTCTGTCTTGTTCACTATTCTGGTCCCTAAACCTCATGCCGTGCCAGTCCATAGAATGTGTGTGATAGATATTTGTCCAATGAATAAAATAAGTAGGAATTCTGTTATCTCTAGAATCTATTTTATTAATGTAATCTGTGATTGGTTTTACTCCACTAATTATACCACACTCTACATCTTGCCTTGGATTAAGATTGTACTTTAAAAAGCAAGAAAGAAGCTGATAAATAAAAACCACTGGGATTATATGGTTTAATTCTCACAAAAACATGGTGAGATTGGAATTATCACTCCCATGTTCAGAGGAGGAAATCAAAGCCCAGAGAGGTGAAAACTTAAATTAGTAGAGCCAGAACCTGAACTCAAGTCTGTCTGACTCTGAGCCCAAGTATGTTCTGCTACCTAGAATTAGCAATCACTCAGCTTTGCTTTGCAGGGAGTGAGCTTTTTCTTAAACAAAAACAAAAACTACACTCTACTCACTCTATGTCATACGACTGAATGAGCACACACATGCTTTTGGCACTTCATCTTATTTTATCAAAAGATTTTTTTTTTTTTAGTGGGGGAGGGAAGCCAGATGGATGTTGGAATATATGAACCAGCTTTCCGGCTCTTTTGCTTTTAATTATTTTGATTGACATGTGGCTTTGAGGGATGTCTAATGGCCTCGCGTGTCTTTGAGCTGCAGAAGAATCAGCCCCTAGGAATCTGTCGCAGCTCTCCTCGTCTCCAGGGCACCAGGCGCTGCGGCTCATTCCGATACCCTCCCCCTAGGCATCCTGCCCTCCCGCCGCCCCGACTACTGAGAGCCTTTTGTTTCAAGCCTCTGTGACTTGGTGCACAGTGTTCTTTCCCCGGAACGTTCGGCCACCCTTTCGTTCTTCACCTTGGTTAATGCTTTGTTTTCTTTCAAGACCCAGTTCAAACATTCCCACATCCAGCAGGACACTTGGGAGACCCCCGTCACCCTGCACCTCTGGGTCCCCTTCGCCCTGAGCACACCTCCACCTTAGCACTCGGCACAGGGCTCTTAAGGACCGACCGACGGCCTTGCCTCCCTCTTCCACGACACCATCAAGAGCCCAAGTCAGGGACCTTGTCTTAGTACTGCCGCATAGCAGGCACTCAAAGTGCGTTAGATAATGAATGGGTAAATGAGGAAATAATTAGCCAATCCACAGTAAAGTGAGAGAAAATGCAAGGATCGGCGGGGCCAACAGTTCCCATGGTCTGAGGGCGAGCGAACCTTAATTACTTGTCTTAGCCAGTGCACTCAAAAAGGGTTTTTTAAGCCTCAGAGCACAATAGTGGATTTTAGCAGAGGCAACAGACTACTTAATTCTGAGTGCTCTGCTCCTTTGCCTGTTATAGACAAAAACCTCTGGAGAGATGTTCCCAGTGCAGCCAGTCCCCCCTGACTGATGCTGTGCCAGCCACCGGCATCCCCTCAGGGGTGGGGTGCTCTGACAGCACCCACGTGACAGGCTGCACTCGCAGTTCCCGAGTGCCTACCTAAGCCCAGAAGTTATCAGGTTCCAGGAGCAGGCCTGCGCCCACCCGAGTCAGCCACAGCTTCATCCGACCGTGGGGCTCCGGCCTCATGAAATAAACGATTTGCAGCATAGCCTGACCCTTCCAAATGAAATTCTATCTAACCACATCGTGGAGATAAAAATAATTTAGTGATTTCCCCCCACTAAACTCTTGGGCACAGACCAAGAAATCTGCAGTGTGGCTCTTTTGATGCTACTGCACAACTGTAAATATTTAGGCTTTTCTGAGCTCTTCCCGATGTGTCAGCAGGAATGTTCCTGGCATTTAGGTGGGGTGCTTCTTCTTTGTGTGGAACCATCCCATGGATTGTAGGGGGTTCAGCACCTCAGATCCAATCAACGACAGGTACTAGGACAGCCTCAACCTGCATTTCTCCAAACAAGCATTCCTACGGGTGAGAGCTGCCAGGACTGGAACTCTCAGTGGGTTAGCTTGGACTCATTTTGCAGAAGGAGAATGTTGGCAGGGACTGGAGAGGTCACCCAAAGCAGTGGTGGTTGGAACAAGGCCCAAGGAGTCAGAGAGAGCACATCGGAGTCCAGGGGGAATCAGACCAAGGGCTTTCTGTGGGGGGGAAGCAGGGGCCCTGAGAGCAGGGAGAACGCCTGGGTCCCTTGAATGAAGATGTAAAAGCAGCGAGGGCAGTGGCCTCACAGAACCAAGGACTGGAACTTGAGCAGAAGTCAAAATAACGCAAAAGGGCCACAGAACGAGCAGGGGGTAGGGAAAAGCCCAGGCAGCAGCTCTGAACCCTGGCTACATTCAGCCTCCTCCTCTCAGGCTGCAAGGGCGTACAAAGGGGCCAGGAAGGTCACTGATTCTGGACAGCTCGGAGATTCCACATATTAACTAGCTCTCCTCTCTTTCCTGGTCTTACAGGGCAGCGACAACACAACCACCCTCTCATCGCCACCATCACCACCATGGCCACACCCCACAAATATGACCCACAAGACCCAAAGTGACTGTCAAGGGCATCTCGAATACAAAGAGGGGGAAGGCTCTAAAACCAGCAAGGGAAGCAATCCTGCTGAAGCGCTGAGCAGTGGGGCCCTGAGCCTGGATGCACTGCCAGTCGCTGATTGAACGGCTAACCGCTCCATGGCCCTAGCAGAATGGCAGCGGCCAAGTCGCTGTGAAGCCACTTACTCCTCTGTCTCATCTTTCTCACTTATTTTAAATTTATTTTATTTTGCTCTGTTGTTTGCCACCTTATAAACAGCCTTAAATCCTTCTGCAACGAGCCTGAGTATAAATAAAGAAAGCGAAGGAACAAAAAACATGGCTGCGTTGTCAGCACTGCTAGACTGAGCATGAAATGTTTCGGCTCCAATCTGAGAGGAAGGAGGTGCTCTGTCCAAGTGGGAATGGAGGAGGGGGAGGGGGAGAAAGCAGAGAAGGCTGGCCCCAGGCCCTGGAGCCTGGGTCGTGCCCTGTCTCTGCATTGAGGAGTCACAGGGCCTCATGCAATTTACTAACATCTCGGGCCTCAGTGTCCCTGTCATTAAAATGAGGGATTTGACTGGATGATTTCAAAGGTCTCTTTATGTCCAAGCATGGAGATTCCAGGCGGCACCCACACTTGGCGCTTGTTTCTTTTTCTCTCTATTCTTCCTTGATACACTGCCTCTTCTCCACGTGGAGTGGACCCACCAGGGCTCCTTCCAGAGGAGTCTGTGTGTGTGATGACAAGTGTAAGTTGTACTCGTCACCCAAGGAGATAACTGGTCACTCCAAAGAGATTACTGTCCCATTAAAAGAAACTGGAGGAGATCCAGGATGGCAGCAGAGTAGGTGTAAGTTACACTCACCTCCTCCCAGGACCAAACTGGGATCACAAGTAAATGATAGAACAAGCCATCTGAATAACCAACTGAAGACTAGCTGGACAGAAATCTTATAATCAAAGATTTGCAGAATAAGCCACATTGAGACTGGTAGGAAGGGCAGAGATGAGGAAGGGCAGAGATTCTCAACCTTGTGTGCGGTTGAGCATCTGGAGGGATAGCTCAGCTGCAGAGGTCCCTCCTGAGGAATGTGGGGTCTCAACCCCAGCCCAGAGCACCAAAGCCAATAAGAGGAGCCCACATAACTTCTGGCTGCGAAAATCAGTGAGGGTTCTGTCCACTAGGGAGGCAGAAGTCTGCTAGAAACCCAGGTGCCCTCTTAAAGGCCCACTGCACAAAACTCATTCACAGCCACTCACCCAGGGCTTCGGCAGAGCGAATGGAGCACACTGGAGTCATGCGAAGACTCAGTTGTGTGGCACTGGGAGAGAGCTGAAGAGACAGCCACTAGGGTCCCTGTGCAGGGTGCAAGCTTGGCAGGGCAGGGCCATTGGGAACCCCTTTTCCACACTGCCCACAGATGCCATCTTTCCTGGATCGATCACCTCCTCCATATTGCATCAGCCTGGAGGAATGCACTAGCCCTATATTCCAACTCCCTGTTGCCCCGCCCTGCAGAGCTCTCACCCAGCTGCCTGGACTTGTGGTGTGGACTTTCTTGTAGGGCTCTTGAGGGTGAACTCAAGGGGTGTCAGAGACTGAATTGTGTGACTCTGGAGTAGGGACCATTACCATCCCTTTGCCTGACCAACCCACGTGAGATTCACTAGCCCCACCCTCCTGATTCCCAATGGCCCTGCCCTGCCAAGCATGGACCCTGCAGAGGAGTCAGCTGGTTATGGCCACTTGGGCCTAGTGCAGACTCTCTTGGAGGCCTCTGAAGAGGCAGAGACTGAGCTGTGTGGCTCTAGGGCAGGGGCCATTTCCCCCTTGCACATTCGACCAGCACCCCTTCACAGAGATCCCCTTCACAGACCAAATCTCGGTCTGTTTGGGCCTGATGAACTCTGTTTGCTTCTCCCTGATGACTCCCTGAGACCCTGTCCCACTACAAAGGTCCGAGGGCACGGGACAGGTGGTGGCTGACTTTGGTGTACCCTGAGCCTTTTGTTGAGTGGCCTCAGACCCAGCACTGACACTGAGTTTGAATCTGTATCAATCTGGTGAACAACACTCATCCCTACTCACTGAGAACCTACCTCATGCCACTCAAGTACCTCCAGAGGCTCTTTCAGTGACTGAGCCTAACAGGCAGCTGGCAAACAAAGGTGAATCTTGGGGTGCCATGGGCCTTTTGCTGACCTGCTCCACTGGCTCAGTGCTGGTGGAAGCTGGTCTGGTGTGCAGCCTGGTCCCTCCCTCGCACACTCAGGTCCACAAGAGGCAGCCACAAACTGTGGATTGCTTTGTAGCTCCAAATAGGTAGCCCAGGGCCAGTCACAGGAAGTGCCTGACATTGACCGGCACCATAGTTCCTTCCCAAGAAGCTCCAAAACCAACACACCCAGAGGCAGAATTCAACCTCATCAGAGCATGACCCAATTGTCTCCACAAGTGGCACACCTGAAAGGGAGACCTTAGCAGGCACCCGACCCTGCTGGAGCAAATTATACTTCATGAGGTCAGCCCCCACTCAGCAGTTCCTACATTGTGGTTGGGTCAATCCTCATGGTCAGCCAGTCCAAGGGTCAACTGCACCCACAGATAGGTCAACAGCAATCAAGACTCAACTACAACCAGAGAGTTCACATAACCCACACAAGGGGCATTTTTGGAGAATGTAGCTCAGGTTATCAGGGAGACTGTTCAGTTCCACAAGACACTTACTACATAAGGCCACCAGACCAAGACTGGCAGACATCGCAGCTCTACCTAATACACATAAACAAATACAGAGAGGCAGCCAAAATGGGGAGACAAAGAAACTTGCCCCAAGTGAAACAACTTAATCAAATGGAGGCAAGCAATCTACCAAATACTAAGTTCAAACCAATGGTTATACGAATGCTCAATGAACTTAGGAAAAGAATAAATATACTCAGTGAGAACTTAAAGATATTAACCTTTTTTTAAAAAAAAAACATATAGAAACCATAAAAATGTATCAGTCAGAAATGAAGAAATCAATGTAGACTACATGAAGCAAAGGATCGAATCAGAAATTTGGAAGACAAGGTAGCAGAAAATACCCAATCAAAGCAGCAAAAAGAAAAAAGAATAAAAAAAAATGAGGATAGTTTAAAGGAACTTTGGGACAACATCAAGCATAACAGCATACATATAAGTACCAGAAAGAGAAGAGAGACAACAGGGATTGAGAACCTATTTGAAGAAATAATGGTTAAAGACTTAAAAGTTAGACCCAAAACCATAAAAATTCTAGAAGAGAACATAGACAGTAAAATCTTGGACATTTCTCATAGCAATATTTTTCTTCTTGGGCAAAGGAGACAAAAGAAAAGATAAACAAACTGGATTACATCAAACTAAAAAATTTTTGCACAGCAAAGGAAACCATGAACAAAATAAAAAAAGACAACCCACTGAATGGAAGAACATATTTGCCAATGACACATCTGATAAGGGGTTAATATTCAAAATGTATAAAGAACTTATAAAACTCAACAGCAAAAAAACAAAAAATCCAATTAAAAAATGGGCAAAGAACTTGAATAGACACTTCTCCAAAGAGGACATACAGATGGCCAATAGACATATGAAAGAATGCTCAATGTCACTAATCATCAGAGAAATGCAAATTAAAACCACTACAAGCTATCACCTCACATCTATCAGAATGGATATCATCAATAAATCAACAAACAAGTATTGGCGATGACGTGGAGAAAACAAAGCCCTTGTGCTCTGTTGGGGGGAATACAGATTAGTGCATCCACAGTGGAAAGCAGTATGGAGTTACCTCAAAAAATTAAAAATGAAACTGCCTTATGACCTAGCGATTCCACTCTGGGAATTTATCTGAAGAAACTGATACACCAAGTCGAAAGAATATATGTACCCCTATGTTCACTGCATCGTTATTTACAATAGCCAAGATTTGGAAGCAGCCCAAGTGTCCATCAATAGATAAGTGGATAACAAAGCTGTGGTACATTTGCACAATGTAATACTACTTGGCCATAAAAAAAGGAAATCTTACTCTTTGCGACAGCATGGATAGATCTGGAGAAGATTATACTAACTGAAATAAACCAGAGAAAGAGAGGTATCATATAATTTCACTCATATGTGGAAACACAAACTGAACCAACAGGCAAAATAGAGACAGACTCATAGACAGAGAACAGACTGACAGCTGTTGGAAGCAGAGGGGCTGGAAGCTGGTTGGGGGAGTGGACGGATGAGCAAAAAGGAAAAAAAAAAGTAAGAAAAAAACTAATAGACATGGACAACAGTGTGGTGATGGCCAGGATGGGGCAGAGGGCGTAGAGGAGTATTATAGGGTGGATAAGTGGTGGTGGAAGGAGACTAGATTTAGGGTCATGAGCACACATTCAGTGTACAGATAATGTATTGTGGAATTGGGCACCTGAAACCTGTATAATTTGGTGAACCAGTGTCACTCCAACACATTCAATAAAAGGGCGGAAAAAGATGTGGTACACATATACAATGGAATATTACTCGGCCATAAAAAAGAATAAAATCTTACCATTTGTGACCATGGACTTAGTGGGTATTATGTTAAGTGAAATAAGTCAGTCAGAGAAATAAAAATACCATATGATTTCACTTATATGTGGAATCTAAAGAACAAAATAAAGGAACAAACAAAATTGAAACAGACTCATAGACACAGAGAACAGATTGATGATTCCCAGAGGGAGTGGGTACTGGGGGGGGGGGGGAGGTGCTGGGTGAAAAAGGTGAAGGGATTAAGTAGTACAAATCAGTAGTTACAAAACAGTCATGGAGACATCAAGTACAGCATAGGGAATATAGTCAATAATATGGTAATAACTTTGTATAGTGTCAGGTGGCTACTGGAAATATCGAGGGGGTAATCAGTTTGTAAAGTATGTGATTATCTAACCGCTAAGCTGTACACCTGAAACTAATCCTATATAATAAAAGGCTAATATGCAAATTGTTCCCTTGGGAGTTCCACCAACTGGGAGTTCGACTGCTCGCTATGATGTGCACTGACCACCAGGGGGTGGTGCAGAATGAAGGAAGGCCCCGGCCAGCAGCCAAGGGAAGGAAGGCCCTGGCCAGCAGCTGGAAGGCCCCGATCGGCCCTGATTGCCAGCCAGGCCTCGGGACCCTACCCGGGCATGAATTTCGTGCACTGGGCCTCTAGTATAAAATAATACTGGATGTAAAGTGTAACTGAAAAATCAAATTAAAAAATATAAAAATTAAAAAAAAATAAAGAAATCAAAGCACTATTCATTTTGGACTTCAGGAAACCAGGGTTTATTTGGATAGTTACTGGCCAATTCTCATTGTAAAATGGGATAAAAATACTGGCTTTTTATCTCCATTAAGTTTCCTCCTTTTACATAAGTTTTGTTATAAAAAGTAATACTACATCTATTTACACAGTATCTATGATGCTGTAGCAATCATGATTAACAGTCAAAACACTATTATTAGCATATGCCCAGGAAATGGGAGCCATTGCTAATGTTCTGCGACATTTTTCTCTTAGTTGCCCATTTAACATTTCAGCCTTGTGTTGGTGTCCATAGTCTCAGAAACCCACATCACTGTCCGTATTTGTACACAGAATGGCGTAGCACATCTGTTGCTCTTCATGGACCCAATTCACAATGTCGGAGAAGCGTGCCCTAGAATAGTGCTTCTCAAACTTTATCCTGCTCATTCATCACCTGGGATCTTGTCAAAATGCAGATCATGATTCTGTAGGGCATGTATTAATCATGCCTTTTTATTTTTCTGTATTTCTGACGCTTTGACATTTTAGGGCCTTGCTGACTCTGGGCTAGCCAATTCCTAGACATAGTAAACTCTACCTGCAGGTGTACATTTCATATGCAAATCAACCCATCTAAAGCCTGGACCCCAAACCACCTCCTTTATGGAGCTCTTGAACTCCAGGCCACTATTCCCCTGCCCAGTCACCCCAGGGGCAGGAACAAGACAATGAGAGACATCCTTATACCTAAACTAGCCAATGGTAAGCCTGCTAGCTCTGCAGCCAGTCCTTCGTGGAGACCACTATTAAGCCTCTTGCCCATGGTTTCCCTCTCCCCCTGCCTCCTGACTGACCCATGTGGCCCTGTGGGACATGACATGTACTCTTGTCTTGGAAACGGTAACAAACTATCTTCTTGTGGTTGTTGTTAATCCTCACTCAAGGGTATTTTTTCACTGCTTTCCAGAGAGAGTGGAAAGGAGGAAGGGAGGGGAAGAGAGACAGACATTGATGTGAGACACATTGATTGGTTGCCTCCCCCACACCCCCCAACGGGGCCAGAGATCAAACCTGCAATCCAGGTTTGTGCCCTTAATTGGAAATGAACCTCCGAGCCTTCGGTGTGCGGGCCGACGCTCTAACCACTGAGTACACTAGCCAGGGCACAAACTACCTTTTTAATGGCAACTGTTTCCTGATCTGTTGGCCTCACCAGATCTGAATAAAAATAAAACCCACATCTTCCAACAGCCAGAGATGGGGCCTGGGGCCGCCGCTGCTGCTCTGAGAACCACATGTGTGCATAAGGCTCTAAATGCCTTGGTTCCTGTCCTGGGACAGGGTGCTTCGGCGGGCTCCGAGGGGAACAGGGGCATAGGCCTGTGCTGGAGCCCGGTGTGCTACAGGACTGAGATGGGGAAGTGGCCGAGGCTGTTACACAGACAGCCCTGAGGACAGCTGCCAGTGCTTCTGTCTCTTTCCCTGTGATGTGGGCCCATGGAGCCTTCCTAGATAAAAGTTAGATGAAAAGCTGTAATGAAAAAGAAGCCTGAGGTCCTTAAACTAAGGCGGCACAGTGGCATACGGGTGGCCCAAGGCCCAAGGGAGAAAGGTTAGGACTCTGCGTGCTCTTCATCTGAGCCATGTCTGCCGTGGGCAATGGACGCTAGGCGTGCATCCTGAGAAACCCGTCAGGAGCCCCCAGAGGACTTCTAGAGCAGTGGTTCTTAACCTCCCTAATGCCACGACCCTTTAATACAGTTCCTCATGTTGTGGTGACCCCCAACCATAAAATTATGTTCGTTGCTACTTCATAACTGTAATTTTGCTACTGTTATGAATCGTATGTAAATATCTGATATGCAGGATGTATTTTCATTGTTACAAATTGAACATAATTAAAGCATCGTGATTAATCACAGAAACAATATGTAATTATATATGTGTTTTCCGATGGTCTTAGGAGACCCCTGTGAAAGGGTCGTTCGACCCCCCAAAGGGGTCGCGACCCACAGGTTGAGAACCGCTGTTCTAGAGTAAGCCTGGGGAATCCAAGCAACTTCCTGGTCCCCGCAGCAAGCTATCCAGGCACCTACCCATCAACCCTCCTGCCTGGAGGTGTAGGAGGGCTCTGTGGCTCTCCCCTCCCAGGGCCTCAAGAGGATCTCAAACCTTCTGACTGAGGCCAGAGCACTTTCCTCCACCCCAGGACATGGTGGCTCCATGTGTGACTAATAAAAGCAAATCCTGATTAAGAACTATCAATTGTAAGTACTTCATGTGGCTTATCTCATCTAATCCTCACCACTCTAAGAAGTAGCTGCAATTTAAATCCTGATTTTCAAGATGAGCAAGCAAGCCCAGAGAGGTTCAGTCGCTTGCCCAAGCCACCCACTAATGGGCAGGGTCAGAATTTAAATCGGAGTCCTGCCGCAGAGCCTTTGCTGCCAATCGCTGCCTCCACGCCCAGGGCAGTGCTCCTGCAGGTGCAGGCCTGGAGCTGCAGTGCCAGCATCAGCACCACCGGCAGCAAACGCCCCGCCCAGCCCGGACCAGCTGAATGGAATCTGTGTTACAAGCTCTCCAGGCCCACGTGCTGCACACGGAAGCTTGAGAAGCCCTGACTCAGAAGCAAACCTGATGGAAACTCATTTCCCAGGCCAGGCCGATAGTAACAGCACAAGTGTAACGTCAAATTTAGATTTCACTGCCCGGCAGGTGTGACTCAGTGGTTGAGCGTCAGCCTATGAACTGGGTGGTCACGGTTCGATTCCCAGTCAGGGCACATGCCCGGGTTTCGGGCTTGATCTCCAGTGGTGGGGGATGGGGGCAGCTGATCAATGATTCTCTCTCACCATTGATAGTTCTATATCCTTCTCCCTCTCCCTTCCTCTCTGAAATCAATAAAAAAATATTTTTAAAAATTTTGAGCCCTAGCTGGTTTGGCTCAGTGGATAGAGTGTCGGCCTGTGGACTGAAGGGTCCTGGGTTTGATTCCAGTCAAGGGCATGTACCTTGGTTGCGGGCACATCCCTAGTAGGGGGTGTGCAGGAGGCAGCTGATCGATGTTTCTCTCTCATCGATGTTTCTAGCTCTCTATCCCTCTCCCTTCTTCTCTGTAAAAAATCAATAAAATATATTAAAAAATTTTCGATATCACTGCTTAGCTTAATGCTCTGGGAGGTGGCTTGGTATACACAGCAGAAAGAACAGGTGTGGGTTCAAAACCCAGGTTCCGCAGTAGTTACCAGCTAGGAACTTGGGCAAAGACCTTCGCTTCTCTGAGCCTCCCTTTCCTCACCTGGAGAATGGGCATGTAATATCTTCCTCCTAGAGTCCAGCCTGAGAGGTAACGATATACAGTGCTCTGCCCAGGCCTAGCATCCAGGAAATGCTCCGTAAAGGGCAGCCCCAGTACCTCCTCAGAGCATCCCAATTTTCTAACATTCATGTCCCTTTGTTCATGCTTTACAGCAGTAGGAATCCTGACTTCCTTTGTGGCCCAAACAAGGAAGATTCCATTTAGCAGGTCCGGGCGGGGCAGCTGCTGCCCGGTGCTGCGGATGCGGATACTGCAGCCCCAGGCCTGCACCTGGAGCAGCACTGCCCTGGGCGTGGAGGCAGCGATCCGCAGGCAAAGGCTCTGCTGCAGGACTCGGATTTAAATTCCGACCCTGCCAATTACAGCTTTCAAAAGGAATGAAGCTATAATTTTGGAAAACTGGAGAATTGAGCTAGCTGCACAGTGCTAAAGGCATTACCATGAACACCCACGTGGGGCACGTGCGCCCAGGACTGACAAAGGCTCAACCCTAGGGAGAGGAGAAAGTGCTCACTCGTGAGTGGCAGAAATTCATATTTAAGCAGCAGCTTTGTTCCCATCTCTGTGATCGGACTACACCTGGTAATATGGTTACCAGTGGAGCAGGGATACTGATGGTGAAAAATCCACTCTTAACACAGAGCAGATACTGCAGTGAGGACCCCAGGCCCGAGCCCTGCCATCTCCAGTCCTGTCCACACTCGGAAGAAGCAGTTCTCCACAGCCCTTGTCGCTGAGGCGTCTTACTCAGACACCAGCAGGCTTAAGGCTTAGGCAAAGAAAAGGGACCCTTTCCCTCAAAAAAGAGGAGGGAGAAAAAAGAGAGAGGATGTGGGAGAGGAAGGAGGGAGCCTCAGGGAGCCTTGATGTCGAAGCTAAGCTGCCATCAAGCCTGCCTTCCAATCAGGAGAAAGGGGTACAAGTAAGAATTTAAAGAATTTTTTAAAACATAAGGAAAAAAAGGAATACTAGCTCCATTATGTAATTAAAACCCCACTGGGACATGTCAGTAGTTACTCTTCATATCTGTAAGGAAAAAATTCAATGAAAGGGTGTGGGTGGCAAAATGAAAACCTGAGCAGACCTCATCTTATCATTATTCCCTTCAGGATTTGGAGATCTCCACAAAGATATTAGACTATTTTGTATGGGGCCCAGTTGTTTTATTGTTCTTTCAGATTCTGGCCCAGGGAGAAAACAAAACAAAACAAAAACCCCCAAACCAAAATGGGTTCTCATGTACCTTTACTCTGGCCCTGTTACCAAGTTATTTGTTCTTCAAAATTAAAAAAAAAAAAAAAAGGCCCTAGCCAGTTTGGCTCGGTGGATAGAGCATCAGCCTGCAGACTGAAGGGTCCCAGGTTCGATTCCGGTCAAGGGCATGTACCTTGGTTGCAGGCACATCCCTAGTAGGGGGTGTGCAGGAGGCAGCTGATCAATGTTTCTCTCTCATCAATGTTTCTAGCTCTCTATCCCTCTCCCTTCCTCTCTGTAAAAAATCAATAAAATATAAAAAAAATTTAAAAAGTAATTATATAAACAATAGTATATAAGAAAAAATTTAGAAATTCAGATATGAATAAGGAAGAAAATAAAAATTACCCAGTCACCACACCATTAAAATATATATATACATACATATTTTTAAAAATGTAATTGTACTGAGCATTCTGCATTAAACTAGAGGCCTGGTGCATGAAATTCGTGCATGGGTAGGGTCCCTAAGCCTGGCTGGCGATCAGGGCCAATCTGTGGAGCCACTAGCAGGGTGATCAGGGGGGGTCCCTATTGGCACCCGCCTTGCCTGGCCTGGGGCCTGTGGGCTGTGGGCAGCCCCTGTGTTGAGTGTCTGCCCCCTAGTGGTCAGTGCGTGTCATAGTGACCGGTCGTTCTGCTGTTTGGTTGATTTGCATATTAGGCTTTTATTATATAGGATGTATTAAATGCTATTTTCCCCCCACTTCTTCCCATCATGAACATTTCTCCATGTTATGAAATATTTTTTAAAAAGATTCTTTTTAAAAGTGTACTTAGTACTCTTAACAGCCCTGACTGTTTGGGATTTACTGATTGCAATTTTTTGCTCTTTTAGATAATTCTGTAGTGAATATGCTTTAGGTAAGTTCTTGCACACATTTCTATTTACTTTCTTATATAAATTCCTAAAAGCAGAATTTTTGGTTCTAGGCCCTTGATACATGGAGTTAAATGTCCAGCAGGAAGGGAGTGTCCCATTTACCTATCCACATCCAGGAGTCTGTTCTCCTTCTTCCTCACTAATGTTGAGTATTACTAATTTCTAAATATTTTCCATTTTGATAAGTGGAAAATACTGTTTTAATATTTGTTTTTGATTACCAGTGAGGTTGAACATTTTTCATGTTCATTGGCTACTTGAATTTCTTTTCTGACAAATTGCCTACTCATATCCATTCTATAATTAGCATGTTTTTTGTCAATATGCAAGGATTTTTTAAAAAAATATATTTTATTGATTTTTCACAGAGAGGAAGGGAGAGGGATAGAGAGTTAGAAACATCGATGAGAGAGAAACATCGATCAGCTGCCTCCTGCACACCCTCCTACTGGGAATGTGCCCGCAACCAAGGTACATGCCCTTGACTGGAATCGAACCTTGGACCTTTCAGTCTGCAGGCCGACGCTCTATCCACTGAGCCAAACCAGTCAGGGCAATATGCAAGGATTTTTGTTAGTAAGGATATTAATATTTGAAAGTCAGAGTTGAAAATTATAATTGTTAATATGACAACTGTGAAATGGTTAATACCATCAAGCATTAAAACATTTTCTGTGGGGTGGGGTGGGGAGAGGACATAGGGGGAGGTGAAGTTAAATCAGAATAAAAATTCTTTTGTCACCAAACCTGACCCTGGAATGCTCTCTCTCTTTTTTTTAAATCCTCATCTGAGGATATATCTGTTGATTTTTTAGAGAGAGAGGAAGGAAGAGAGAAA
This sequence comes from Myotis lucifugus, assembly GCF_000147115.1. NCBI lineage: Eukaryota > Metazoa > Chordata > Mammalia > Chiroptera > Vespertilionidae > Myotis > Myotis lucifugus. Next base: position 9,671,585 of record NW_005871066.1, on the reverse strand, counting down.
GAGAGAGAAACATCGAAATAAGAAACATCATCGATCAGTTGTCTCCCTTACATGCCCCAACTGGGGATCAAAGCCACAACCTAGGCATGTGTCCTGACTGGAAATCAAACCTGCCACCTTTTGGTACACGGGACGACGCTCCAACCCACTGAGCCACACTGGCCAGGGCAAGAACAGCTTCCTTTTTAAAGCAACAGCAATAACAACAGAACACCAGACATAAGCATGACAGGATGGCCTCCTGGGCCGAGTCCTGTGCCTGCGTAGGTAGTACCTTCCGGTTAATCTGCTGCAGGACAGCGGATAGGAAAGAGCACTCAATAGGCACCTACTCACGTGGGCCCAGCCCCAGCAGCCACAGGAAGGGCAGGCATTTTGCAGAGGTTCTTGTTTGTTTTAGAGCCAACCAGTCAGTGGTCCAAATTCTGAGTTCCTGTGTGCCAGCTAGAGTGAGCTGAGTGATCAGCAGATCCCATAAAAATGGATCCAGCTCCGCCCTCAGGGTGGACAGGACCGAAGAAGATTTAAGGAAGCTACAACAGTGCTCGCCTCACTGTTCCTAAGAGGCAGGGCCACATCCACCTTAAGACGTGGATGCCTGAGGGCTCCCCCAAGAGGCAGGGCACAGATTAACTCTGGACTCTCCCAGACAAGGAAACACCTCTATACATACTTGATAGGGCACTTGAGAGGGCCTTCCAAGCCCTTCGAGAGGTGGGGCAGGAGGAGAAAACGCGGCCAGCCAGGTTGCAAGCTGTACAACCATCTGCACTTGGGGGCCAACCCAGGTCCCTAATTACAGGGCAGGTATTCAGGTCGGATGCTTGCCATTCACATGGGCTCTGTGTCTGCTAAGGCATGTGTCCAGGCTATGACTGTTCAGAAATAGAACAGGAAGTCCTGTTCTCCAAAAGCTGGAGAGAAGGCAGCAACACGGGAGTGCCGATTGGGAGAGAGGATTTAACTTGTGGGGAGGGCCTCTGAGATGAGACGAGAAGCACCTGCTCCAGGCACAGACAGACATCACAAACGGGTGTTGGACGGAAGCGGGTGTCAAGTTGCCGGCTGCGTTCCCATGTCACACCCAGATCCCAGGGTGAGCAGGACGGGACACACACCAGTCTACCGGGGGTACCAGGCCCCTGGCCAATCCCCACTAAAACAGGTTTTTCTTTCCTTTTGTAATCGGTAGTAGATAAATGAAGGGAAGCTAAGGAAAGAGAAAAAGGAGTGGACGGGCAAGGAGAATGTTTCGTATATGGCCAGCTCGGCATTCATTCCCCCTGGATCTCTTCTTCCAAACATAGATCTTGATTTTCCTCCGGGGAACACCCTTCTCCCACACAGTCCACGGGGTTCCCCTGGGGTGGCCCCTGCCCCAGCTCTTGAAGGGCTTGGAAGGCCCTCTCAAGGGGACCTGGGTAGCTGATAGCCATCATCCCAGACAGCTGTGTAAGGCTGTATAGGTTAAAGAGCTTCCGCGTACAAAAAGCTGGGGCTTCGGGGCTGGCTGGTTTCCTAAACTCAGGCGTAAACCTGTCTCGTGGTTCACCAGGTTGGGGTTCCAAAGACCCTCACGCACTAACTGTCCCCCAGAGAGGTACCCCGGGGCTTCCTCTTGAGCGGGAGCAGGACAAGTACAGAGGATATTGGTCGTGGATCTAGGTCTTTTCGGAAAGGACCAAGTCTAGGGATGATCAGAATATGCTCTGTGCAAATCTGATACCTACTTAAATCGGGGGGTACCTGGAGCCCCTGGTGGAGACAGGAAGAGTTAGGATTTGGCAGCTCCATAGCAGAAGACAGCCTAAGACCTACCCATAGAGAAAAGGCGACGGCACAGGGAGCGAGCACTGCTTTTGAAGTAGATTTCTGCTTTTCAGCAAGCGGTAGGAACAGAAAGAGCCGCTGTGCGAGGCCCGGCCCAGCACGCCTTTGCAGACTGCACTGCCGGGGAGCCGAGGGGGGGAGCCGCTCTTCAGCCGTGCCCCCAACTTCGGATTCTTCCAAAATCGAGGGTGACTCTATAATCCCTTAAGTGTCTTCCGACCCTCTACCAGAGATGCATCGAGTTATATCTTAAGCCATAAGAAGCTGGGTGGACGGGCTGGAATCTGGACCCTGGACCCTGCTTCTTGCTTCTTTAGTCTGAGTCCTGATTACGAAGCCTGAAGTCTTGACCTTGGTACAGCGCCTGGAGCACAGCCACTCCTTCAGGCAGCGATGCTCAGTGCAGGCGGCTAATTCACTAATCGCTGCAGAGTGTAGACTCGAACGGGCAGAGCTCACACCAGCTCTTTCGTGGTTTAGCAATCCAGCTACCTTCACTTTACCTCAAAGGAGCGGTATCTTTTGGGCATCCACTGGCAATGCCAGGCAAACCTTGGCGAGGTCTGAACAGGCTCCCCGGGCAGCCCTGCCTCCCTCCAGCTGGGCAAAGGCACTTGTTTCACCCCCTGGGTCTTTTCATATTCTCAGACCTCAGGCTGTGGGAACTTCTCCTTGCTCCACACACACGGCTTCTCTGCCCCTGCTCTGACCCCACAGAAATTCTAGCCCGGAAACCCTTCACCCACCCAGCAGTCTCAGCAGCAACGACCACAGCCACCTGACAGCAGACACTGCCGCCGGGGTGCTGAATGGCAGGGTCGGGACGGAGGCTTCGGACGATAGGCTTTCCCACTGCGCAGTCAGCTGGCTTGGGGAGAGGACACACCTAGAGAGTCACAGTGTGACTGTGAGGGGAAGTCACCTCCAATCTCTGACTCTGTTGATGCCTCCCACGGCCTCCAGATTCCCAGGGGTGAGGCTGAAGGGGAGGAACTGAAGGCCGGACTCAAACAGCCGTGTGGGTGATGGGCCGGGGACAACCAGGTGCTGCACTGAGCGGCTGGCACCGTGGGCCTGCAGCAGCTCAGCATGAGTAAATGGACTCCAAAGCCACCAAGTGGGCCTGCTGCAGGCCGGCTGGCGGGCAGCTCTCCTGTCCCTCCACATCCTGTTCTCTCTTATAGAACTCATCTATCATAGCCACTCCTGGGGGCCCCGCATGTAGGGAAAAGGTCTCGTCCTGGGGCTGGGGGTGAAGGACAGTGGGGACAGGACACATGCTGGCCCTGACTTGGGTGCCATTCCTTTGTGAGCTCATTTTGCAAAAACTGTGAACACCCTACACTAGAGGAGAGGATCATCCCAGAGGAAAATCTGGAAGAATTCCCAGGGGCCTCAGGCTACTGCTCTGCCCAGCCGGACAGAACCCCGAGTTCTGTCTTCCCCTCTGCTGGCTCCTCACCTGGGGACAGTATGGCTGGCTGTGGCCGCCCTGGGACTGCCCCTCTGAGATCCAACTCTAGCTAGTGCATTTCTGGGGAGGGAATCTCTTGCTTTGGAGAAACTTTTTACATTAATGAGAACAGGGTAGCCTAATTGATCACACACTGGGGTCTTTCTCCTCAATCCCTACCTCTAAGCTGTGTTCTCTTGGAAGGGACTGGTGTTTTCTTTGTAAGAGGGGTGTGTGTGTGTGCGCGCGCGTCTGCCTGAACATGCACTCCTTTAAAGTTGGATCGATATTAAGAAGATATAGTGAGAAGAGATTAACCAAAGAACTTATATGCATATATAAATAGCCCATGGACACGGACAATAGTTCCGTGAAGGCTGGGGGTGGGGGTGGGGCACAGGAGCGGGGTCGAGGGGGTTAATGGGGGGGGGGAGGAAGCGGGATATCTGTAGTACTTTTAACAATAAAGATACATTTTTTTTAAAAAAAGAAGATACAGTACTACTCCCAATTTTTAGGCATCATGGCTCCAGATCTTGTTGATAGTCTCCCTCTGTGGCCGTGTGAAGTGGGTTATAGCCTTTTACGTTGGGGTCTCTGTGGGGCAGGGGGCTAAGATGGCGCAAGAGGAGACAAACTGGGTTTGAATCCTAATTCTGCCACCTGCTGTTTTCCTTTGGGCAAGTTCCCTTTCTCTCTGTGCCTCAGTTTCCTACAGACTGGGAACAACGAGGGTCCCTATTGCAGAGCACTGCTGCGATCACTAAATACGTTAATACACACACGCACTTAGAAAATTTCCCAGCACATGGCATATATGCAATAAATATTTGACATTATCTGTATTATTGTAAATAAAATGGGGTGGGAAGTTGGACTGAATCATACCTCAGGCCTTTTGCAGCTCTAAGATCCCACACTTTTATGATACATGGAAGACTCAATGGATCCTGAATCGATCCTTTGAAGCCAGAGGGAGAAAGGCCACAGAGAACCGAGGACTAGGTGCCCACCCTGCTCCCGGGCCCTGTGTGCGCATTCTGCGGCAAAGCCCACACGTTTCACGTTGGCACAAATAGGACAGCCCCTGGCACTGCAGCCTCTTCCCTGTGAGTGCATAGAGCAAGGAGGTCAAAATCCTTTTTGTTTTTGCCCGTTTGTGAAAGCTAGCTCCACCCCGAGCTGCAGCTCCCTTATGCTGGGCTGTTTAGCTGGGCCCCCGGGGTCAGAGCTAACAGGCTTCAAGCGTCCATGTGGCTGAGACCCTCTGCTGGCACCTGACTTCGCTGCAAAGCTGGGAGGAACAGGAGAAGGGAGGTTTGCCAAAAAAGGCTAGATTTTGGAACCGAAAGACATTGCTAGATGTGGGACTGAATCTTTCTCTGATGGAAACAGGATATGTGGGTTTAAAGCCTCCTTTTTAAAGGGAACCCAAAGACAGGGTGTATGCGTGTCCGAGGACCGCTGTAACAAAGTACCACAGATTGGGTGGGTTAGCACAACGGAAGGTATTCTCTCCAGGTTAGAAGGCCGGAGGTCTGGACTCACACTGGCAGAGTTGGTTCTCCCTGCAGGCTTTGGGCAGTGTTTGTTCCAGGCTTCTCTCCTAGCTGCTGGTGTCACTGGCAGTCCGTGCAGTTCCGTGGCCTGTGGCTGCATCGTTCCAATCTCTGCCCCTGTGTTCACATGGCCTTCTTCCCTGTGAGTGTCTCTACACCCAAACCTTCTCTCCTTTCTCTTTATCAAGACACCAGTCATTGGATTGAGGGCCTACCCTAATCCAATACGACCTCAGCATAACCTGACTGTATCTGGGGCCCTATTTCCAAATACAGTCACATTTACAGGGAAGGGGTGGGTAGGAGTTGAGTGCATTTTTTTGTGGTTGTTAATCCTCACCTGAGGATATTGTTCCCATTGGTTTTCCAGAGCGTGGAGAGAAGGGAGGAAAAGTGTGTGCGCTCGAGAAACACCGACGTGAGAGAGACACATCGATTGGTTGCCTCCCACACGTACCCCATCTGAGGGCTGGGAGTGAACCTACAACCCAGGTACATGTCCCTGACCTGGAATAGAACCCGTGACTCTGATGCGCAGGCTGATGCTCCAACCACTGAGCCACGCTGGCCAGGGTGAGCACATTTTTTTTTTTTTTAGGGGGCACAGTTTGACCTACTACACAGTGCAAACAAGGTCCATCATGAGATGTGAGAAGGGAGAGTTAACTGTTTGGCCACTGATAAAACAAGATAAATCACCTCTGCTTTGAGAAAAGATATAAAACAGTAAGTGGAAGCTGGCAGACCTCTTCCATCTCTGCACTCCCCACTATGAAGTGCGCTGTGGAAAATTATAGGACTATTGGGAGAGTAAAACCCCAATCATTAGTGTTCCAATGAAACGGACTCCATAAAGCTGACAACAAAATCTGAATCCCTTCCCTCCTCCTCCTCAGATGCTCCATCTAAGACTTCCCACAGTGGAGGGGTTGTGAGAGGAGAGCCCGCTCCGTAAGGAATCTGCTCTTCGAATGTGAAGCACATACCTGGCTCTGATGAATCAGAACAGGGACATTGTGAGCCACTTTAATTTAATTTCTCCACTTCTGATTAAATAGCAGCGCAGCGAGTTATTAGCTTTCGCACATCCATCTGAACACCTAATCATCTAGGAAACAATCCCAGGAACACAAAGAAGGCTGTGAGAGTGAAGTTGGAAATGGTGCACATCTGGCACATCTGGAAGGATCGAATCTACCATTCCCATTACTTCAGGATGGTGAACACACCCTTCCTCCCCCATCCCTCAGGTAGCACAGAAATGCCTCACGCGGCCAAACCATGATGGAGCCGAGCGTCCGAGGCGATGGCTGTCAGAGTCAGGTGTGAGCAAATGCTGGAGCAGCATGTCACCCTCCCCTCTGTCTCCTCAGGGCTGGGCTTCCTGCCTGGCCTCCAGCATGCACTCAACCAAATCGGAAACGAAGGTTCAGAAATGCAGTGGCCCCCTGCATTTCTGGGCGTTTCCAGCCTGTCTGAAAAACTGGTTGGCAAAGGGACATTCCAGCGCCTAGCTCTTGGGGGATGATCAACCACAACTGCTGAATGAATGAACACATGGGAGCATGGGAGAGGCCGTGAAGAATCTCCCATCGTGGTTCTTTTGTGCTGTGGCAGCCCAGGCCCCTGTCAAGCAAATACGGAGAGCCTGCAGATCCATACAACTGCTGCGGCATCTGCGGAGAATCAGTAGAGTCTAGAGGACGGCAGACCACTGAGCCACACTGCCCCTCCTCTAATAATTTAATTGTTAACATTTTAAAAGCACTTGAAATCATCACAGCATGAGGTTTTTTAGAAATAACACCCAATGAGTCTTACCCCTAGTTAGTATTCACTCGAGAGAAACATTGAAACAAATTAAATACTAGCAATCTGATTCTCTTCTGTGTCCCATTTAGCCACATAATAGGGAACATGATTTTTTTCTAGCTCAAGTATATTGATGGACCATTTGACAGTAGCTATTATAATTAAAATGTCCATCTTTATGACCCAGAAACTCCTGGGAAAACACTTGCACATGTACAAGAATGCTCATTGCAGCACTGCTGGCAACAATCATGGCAAAAAGTCCCACAATTGTAACCAACATGTCCATTCTATGGAATGCTATTCATGAGGCACACAGCCATACACAGCCTTGAAAGACATGCAATTTGAATGGTTTGGAGAAGGTCGAGTTGCACAAGTTATATATGATACCATTTGTGGTTAAGCATACATAGTAATACTTGACATTTTCTATGGTTACTTATCTGTATATATAAATGCCTAAGTGACCGTTACGACCGAATGACTGGAACAACTGGTCGACCAGTCGCTATGACGCACACTGATCACCAGGGTGCAGACGCTTAACGCAGGAGCTGTCCCCCGGTGGTCAGTGCGCTCCCACAGCCAACCTCCTACAACTGGCTGGTGGCAGCAGCATCCAGCATCCATTCCTTCCACTCCCTGCCCGGTGACCATCGCCTCCTCTCCCGACCCTGCCGGGGCCTTTGGGCCCCAGGCTGGGACAGGGAACCGGGGGTGGGTGGCGGCGGACATGGCCCCTTTCCCAGGGGGGCTGAGGGCCAGCTCCCTCCTCAGGGCCTGCGGCCAACCTCCCTCCCCCCAGCCGGCAGGCCCCAATCGGCCTGGCCCTGATTGGCCCTGATCGCTGGCCAGGCCTAGGGACCCCATCCGTGCACAAATTTGTGCACCGGGCCTCTAGTATCTAGATATAAATGCAAGAAAAAAATGTTCACCTACATATCCCAGATGAACAACAGTGTTTACCTGTAGGGGAAGAACTAAGCTTGAAGCTGTATTAAAGTATTAAAGGGGCCTTTAACATGTATAAGAATTACTTTTAAAAAACAACAAGAAAATGATAAAAAAGTATGTACTACTTTGTTTCTTATGGCATTTTTTCTCGGTGAATTTTTTTTTATTTAGCTGGAGATAAAATGTTAAATTAAAAAGTGTCCCCTAGGATCTCAGGAAGGAACACAGACTTTGACAAGAGAATCCACCGGTATTACAAAAGTATAAAACCACCTCGCTGAGGAGGGTTGGGGGAAAAGTGCTGACCTAAGTGACTTTGGAAATGAGTGGAGTCGGTACAACTAAAGGGAAAGAAACTGCATGTAAGCACTGTGCTCTAGTTGATAAAGTGGTTCCTGCAGGGACATTGGTTAAAAATGTTGATACTGCTCTGGGTGCAGACTGGAATTGAACAATTAAATGGACAATGTATGGTGGAAGTCAGGTTTCCTACTGTTGGAGTGGAAATTTATGGATAAGGGAGGAGGCTAGAATGATCCACTACAGCAATAGATTAGAGTTGGAGACATCAGTGTGAACTCAAGTTTACGCAATCTAGGTACAGAGGGTTACATATAGGAATATTTATAGACAGGTATATCTGCACTTGGGTTAGTGTACACACACATTTTCTTGCTCTGTCAGCAGAGAGGGCCTAGAAGCACAACACTCCTGTAGCAATGAGCATACCTGGTGCCCAGTTATTAGTTTCATTCTTCAATAAAAGGAATCAGGACTCACTGGAGAAATGGCTGATTCTGGGACAGGAACAAGATATATAAGATGAGCCTGGAGTATCTTGTAGTACCAGAAAGTAAGGAATTGCTAAAAAAAAAATAAAGTAAAAGAACCCTACATGGGTTCTTTTGTTTCTTGATGGGTGTATGTCAAAAGGACCCAGCAGCCAATGGTCAAAACTGGAACAATTTGAGCAAAAAATAATATAGTAGTATTGGATTAGATCCCAAAGTATGAATTAAAGATCCGTGAGTCCATACTGATATAAATAAATGACTGAAGAGCAAATAAATGGGGAGACGACATATTTCCCTTTGAGAAGAATTCCAAATAACAAATGTAGACACTCCATTCTCAAGGGACACTCCTCAGATGCGGGCTGTGCATACTGACTTCCTTCAAAGACTTCTGCCTGGAAAAAGGTTGGTGTAGGGAGTAACTCCACAGTGGAGAAACGTGACAAACGCAACCTCAGCCAGGTGATCCAGGTCAACATCGACAGTGATAAACCATGCTGATAGTATATTAGCCTTCATGCGGCATGGGAGAAGGCACCTCTGTGGTATTCACCCCCAAAACCCATAACCGAAGGCTAATCGTGCAAAAATAAAAAAAACAGACAAATTTCAACAGATGATCTTCCTACAAATTACCTGACCAATACTGCTCAAAACTGTCAAGGTCACAAAAAAACAAAGGAAGTCTGAAAACCTGGCACAGCCAAGTGGTTCAACAGCTGTGACAAATGCACCACACTAATACCAGAGGCGAGCGATGGGGGACACTTCCTGGGGGGGAGGCATGTGGGAGCTCTCTCTAATCTCAATATTTCTGTCAATCTAAAGCTGTCCTAAAAAATAATGTCTATTAAAAAGTGTCTCCTTGCCCTAACCGGTTTGGCTCAGTGGATAGAGCATCGGCCTGAGGACTGAAAGGTCCCAGGTTCGATTCCAGTCAAGGGCATGTACCTTGGTTGCGGGCACATCCCCAGTAGGGGGTGTGCAGGAGGCAGCTGATCTATGCTTCTCTCTCATCGATGTTTCTAACTCTCTATCCCTCTCCCTTCCTCTCTGCAAAAAATCAATAAAATATATTTTTAAAAAAGTGTCTCCTTAATTCATACACAATTTTCTATTTCTTCTTAGAAAAGCCACAATCTAAGTACAGATTTCAAATTTACAAGGAGAGGTCATGGAATTGTTTTTCTGAGGAGAGATTTTAGAACTAGGAGGCCAACTACTTGAGACTACAGCTGAAACTTTGATTTGGCAGCTTGGGGCAGTTGACCACGAAGACCCTGCAGCACCCAGGGATGGCTGCTCCAGCCAAGTGTGTAGCTGCCACTGTTGAGCCAAATGGAGCCTGTGATGGGTGAGTGTAGGGTCGTCGTCAGCCTTGTGTGTCACTCTCAGTCTACTCTGTCTGCCCCCTGACTTATCCCAATAGCAGCTGATTTCCATGTGGGCAATAGCTGGTTAGAGCCAGAGCAGACAAGGCCTGGTGAGATCCCATCTTTCCTCCACTCAATATCTTTTAATCTCCTGTAACTCTGCCTTGTTTACTACCTTCCAATTACACCGGGCTCCTAGCTCTTCCTCAAACCTGCCAAGCATGTTCCTGCCTCAGTACCTTTGCACTGCTGTTTTATCTTTCTGGAATGCTCTTCCCCTGCAAACCTCATGACTTGCCCCCACCACTCCTTTTTGGTCTCTGTTCAAATGTCACGGGGTCAGAGCAGCTTTGTGGCTAAACCAGCAACTCCTATATCATTGCTTAATATTTCTCTCCCTGTATTATATGTTGCCTATTTAGTCGCTTATTATCTATCCTCCCCAAATAGAAGGTGATTTCCATGAGAGCAGAGACTTTACCTTTTCTTTGTTCACTGTTGTATCACCAATACCTAGAATAGAACCTAATACTTAGCAAGCACTCAATACTATCGGTTGAATGAATACATGAATAAATAAAAGATTTCTTACATCTCAGTATGGTGAATAATATGTGCTGATAAACAATAATTACACTCACACCATTTCTCAGCCCCTTCTATTCTTTAAAGCTCAGAAAATTACCTTCTTCACACCTCTTCTTTATCTCAGTATAAAAGTATATGCATATTCATCAAAATTATTTAAGTGGGTCCTATATGTCTAATCACTATAGTGGTCACCAGGGGTACAGGGGTACAAAAGTGAGTAAAGACCCACTTTCCAATTTCCAGGAGTTCCATCCATCCATCCATCCATCCATCCATCCATCCATCCATCCATCCGATCCTTCTGAGGCTCTGCTAAGAGCCAGACGTGCACGTTTAAGTAGCATTTGGTACGTCATGTGCCTTTCTCTCTGGATTGTTAACCCTCCGAATGGCAGAGCACTGAAGAATTTAGTTTTAGCTAAGCCAGTGCCTAATTCTCTGACCTTAAAAATCATCAAACTCTGAGTATTAGTTTCCTCATCTGTAAACAGGGTTTGAGACGCCGGGACACCCTGCCTCACAGGGCTGCTGGGAGCTTCAAATGAGATGATCCCAAAATAAATGTGCTTTCTACCCCGTGAAGTCCTAAACACATATAAGGGATTCGCAGTCAGTAAGTGCTGAAAACAAAAATAAAACCCAGACAAACACAACCCCAGCTCAACCTCTTCCTCAGACTGCTTCTCAGTGGGCCTCACAGCTTGAGGCAGCTGCTGCTGCTGGCGGGCCCACTCTGCCATCACTCAAACATTCTCCAGTTGGACAAAAGTCAGGATAGGCGGCCCAATTCCTGTCAAGGTGAGCCTTTGCGGATGAAGTAGGCCATCAATAATCTTCGGTTAGCGTTTGATTCAAGCGCGCACCAGCTCTTCCCGCCCTCGCGCCCCTCCGGCTGAGGATCTGTTGGCTATTGTGTGCTGTTCTGAAGCTTTAGCAGCCCTCATTCTCCTTTTACATTTTTTAAAAACTTGGCTTGGCTGATTCTGGAGTTTCTTCTGAGACGGAGCGTGCTAGTGAATGAGAGTGATTCCTGAATGGTGACATATAAACATCCTTGACCAGGCCAGTCCTCTTCAAAGGGAAGATACTCTAAATCCTCCAAAGTCTAATCAAAGTGAATAAGCAGGAGGAGGGGGGATAGACTAGAATATGAGGCAAAACAAGAGGGAGATGGAGCAACAAAGAGAGAGAATACAGGTGCGAATGTCCTTCCCAGAGCCATGACTGAATTTCTCCACAAGCTCCTAAACTCTCTAGCCCATCTCTCTCTATTTTTAAAATATCTATTTTTATTGATTTCAGAGAGGAATGGAGAGGGAGAGAGAGATAGAAACATCAGGAAGACAGCATAAATATAGAAGCTAGAGCCCAGCCGCGCGGCTCCAGGGTTGTGTGTCAGCCTATGAACCAGGAGGTCACGGTTCGATTCCCGGTCAGGGCACACGCCCAGGTTGCAGGCTGGATCCCAAGTAGGGGGTGTGTAGGAGGCAGCCGATCAATGACTCTCTCCATGAGCTCTCCTGGCACTTTGGTCTCTGAATAGATGCTCTTGCAGCTTTATGGAACCCCGTAGGCTCCACTCCGATGGGAGGCTTGGCATGTCAGGAGCCAATGGCTGCCTCTTCTAGCTCTGATCAAGTCAAAGCTTTGGCAAAAATCTCTCCTCAAACTGCTCTGCTGTGCTGGGAGTGTTTGGAACCATAAACCAGGCCTGTGGATTGACGCGATTCCCAGTTTCCTTAAAGCAGTGGTTCTGGGAGCTTGCAAACCTATCTAGGGCCCGGCCCTTCTTCTGACTCGTGAAATTAGGATCTCAAGGAGTGTCCGTGCCTCCAGGTGGAGACCTTCTGTCACAAAGCAAAAGCATGTCGTGAGCACCAGGCTGGCTTTCTTCTCCATCTTTTTTTGTCGGTTCATCTTTTTCCTCAAAGCTTTTGACATAGAAGAGACATGCACCTTTTAGGTTTGAATATTCAGGTCATGCTGGCTTCATGAAAGGAATTGAGGAAAATTTTCATCTTATGCCACAGGCTGAAATAGTTTTAATAACAAAGGGTATACCTGGTTTTTGAAGACTAGATTGCATGCAGTTATAAGACCATAAGGGCCTTTAAAAAAAAGTGTAAAAAAAGGTATAACATTTTTCTAAAGTATTCTGTGGTTATTGGTCTATTCAGGTGTTGTACTTCTTCAGAGGTAATTTTGATAATTGATACTTTGCTAGGACATTTTCCATTTTCTCTAGATTTTTAAATTTATTACCAAAGATTTTCATGTATGATGCTTTTATGATTTTTTTATTCATTTCCCAATTAGTAATTATTGTATTTCTCATTCTAATGTTGCTTTTCAAATTTCCTGCACTGTCATAACAATAACTAATGCTTATTGATCACTGATCATGTGCTAGACACTTGGTTCAACTGCTTTCCTGGTACTAACTCATTGAACCCTCATGACAAGTTGATGAAGTAGATACTCTTAAAAAAAGTATTTTTTTCTAATTACAGTTTACATTCAATTTTAACCTGTTTTAGTTTCTGATGTACAGGATAGTGGTTAGAAAGTCGTATACTTTACAGAGTGGTCCCCTGGTATTTCAGGTACCCACCTGGCCTGCATTGTTATAATAATATTATTGACTATATCCCCTATGCTGTAATTTACATCTCTGTGACTATTTTCTAACTACCAATTTGTATTTCTTAACCCCTTCACCCTTTTCACCCATCACCTCTGTCAACTGTCAGTCTGTTCTCTGAAGTAGGTACTTTTATGATCTTCATGTTATAGATGAATTTTTCACTTTTGGGTGCACAGAGAAGTTAAGCAATTTGCCACTAGGTCACACAGCAGCATGCAGTTCTATATGCTGTCTACTGTGTGTGTGTGTGTGTGTGTGTGTATATGTTTAGACAAAGCCCATCATTTGAGTACATTATTCTAGGGTTAAGAATGAAGGGGAAGGTGAAACAAGTAACAACTGTGTTGGAGCTGTGGGTTCCTGCTCAAAACTCTTAACTAGGGTGTATGGTCTTTTAAAAGTTCTGTGGCTGGAAGGTGACAAGATTCCACTGGCAAAGAGTGGCCCAGAGGCTTGGGGCTGTGAGCTCCAATGATTAGATGGATTCCATGTTATGTGACCCTTTTGGTGACTTGGCCCAAGGTCAGCGAATTGCCTTGAATGTTCATGTTCACTCACACTGTGAGAGAAGTTTGGTCAACACCACAAAGTAGACACAGAGAGGGATGAAGAAAAGAATGGCAATTACCTAAAAGGGGAGGTTCTACTCAGAGCAACCCCACAATGTGCAATTTTGTATGAAAAGATATATGTAAAAGGTCTCCTAGGACTGAGTCTCTATTGCTTCTAGAATAAAATCTGAACTCTTTAGTTTGGCCTTCAGGGATTTCCACCACCTGGCATCAACTGACATTCCAATTCCATCAGCTACTGCTCCCTTCGGGCACCACTGAAGTGTCTAACTAAGCTCTTGGCTCTATAGGTCCTGGTATGTGCCTTTGCCCATGCTGTTCCCACCATCATGAATGCACTTTCTCTAACTCTGGAGGATCCAAAGGCAGTGAATACATCAAGCTCCAGAATATCACAATATTGTTTTCAAGTCTCTCCCCTTATGAGTAGCAGAACTGGGAATTTGAACCCAGGCAAATCTGGCTCCAGGCTCTTAACCCCTCTGCACAGTACCTGTGCATCTTAGCAGGCATGCGGTATAGTGACTGTCCCACTTGTCTTACCTCCCCTATAGGACAGCAAGCTCCTCCAAAAAAGGCTGCCGGTGTGGGTCTGGTGACCTTTGTACCACTCAGTAGATATGCCATGGCTATTTGCTGATGGGTGAAGCTAAGCCAGAGCTGGCCATGGCATTGTTAACTTTATCAGAAACATTGCAGAGAGGAACACAATACTAGGTGGGTGGGTTGGGGAGAACAAGGGTGAAAAATTTGGAACCAAGGTCAATGCTGTCATGATATTTTAAAATGTGGGTAGGGAGGCTGATGTTCGATAAATGACACAGAAGAGAAAGCAGATGCAAGTTCAGAGAGTACAAAGGGAGGTAGGCAAAAGAGATGCTGTGGAAGTCTGTAGGCTCTTGGGGACCGGGACTATACTTAAGGCCTTGCTACACAAAGTGTAGTCTCTGGACCAGCAACAGAGAGCCTGTTTGTAATTCAGCATCTGAGGCCCACTCCAGACCACTGAAGCAGAACTTGAATTTTAACAAGACCCTCAGGGGAGTAAAGTGCATATTAAAGTTTGAGAAGTACCCCCAGAGATTGTAATTTAATTGGTTTGGGGTGGGGCCAGGGCATCCATATTTTTAAAAGCCTTTTCAGGTAATTTACCATGCATTGGGGTCAGAGCTGCCGTTTCGGCCTTCCCTGGAGACCTGTGGAATGAAAGATGGAGGAGGGCAAGGCATGGAGCATCCCAGCTCTGCCAGTGATGAGCTATGTGACCTTGGGCACATCACTGAATGTCAAAGAAGAAAGATTAGTCCAGTGGTTCACCAAATTCAGAATCAGAAAATACACATTGTGGATGAAAAAGGGGCCACATACTGAACCTGACCAGCTCAGGGGAGGCCACCAAACCCAGAGACCAAAGTAACCATATAGGATGGTCTGAATGAAAAAATTCTCTGTTGGAGAGTCATTTCCTAGGCCTGTAGCTTCCTTGACAAAGGTAAGTCTTTAACCTTGAAATTGACTATTGTGTTTCTGCATTTAAGATAACATACCTTTAATATGTCAGAGTAATTTTCTTTCCAGATCCCCCAAAAGCACAACCTCTAGCACCAGAACTATGACCATATAATTATCTTGTTGCCCACATGCCACCTCTATGTGATGGAAATGTTAGCTGTCCTACACTCACCAATGTAAAAGAAGTCTCTGTTTCACTTTTTATCCAATCCCAGAGGTTTCCCTGCTTTTCTTTCTCCCACCTCCCTGATCTACCACCAATGGATTCCAATGTAACCTTCCTCACATCTCTTCCTTTGATTCTAATGTATAAAATAAGCTGCAAAACTGCCATTACCCAACACATTTTCCCAATCCATTGAGATTTTGCTTTCTGGTACTTGTTGTCAGTTTGGAACAAATAAACTCTTATAAGAGTTTTTCTTAGGCTGGATGTTCTTTTGTTGACAACATTCCTGGATCAAATGAATTTTAATTCCCAGGTCTGGGCTTAAGGATTCAGCATTTAAAACAAATATATACATATTTTTTATTGATTTCAGAGAGGAAGAGAGAGAAAGATAGAAACATCAATGATGAATGAGAATCATTGATCAGCTGCTTCCTGCACATCCTGCACTGGGGATCGAGCCTGCAACCCGGGCATGTGCCCCGACCGGAATCGAACAGTGATCTCCTAAATCATAGGTCGACACTCAACCAGTGAGCCACGCTAGCTGGGCTGGACTCAGCATTTTAAATAAGTCCCTTAGGGGATCCTCATGATGATTTTGTCAGGCCCAGAAAGCCAGGATCTGTAAATTCGTCTGGTAGATTGGATATAGCTCCATGATGACCAGTCTAGCTCATGAACAACCCAACGAGCAACTGATCACAAGATGTGACACTACAAGGATGGGGCACTGGTTGGGGAAGTTGGAAGTGAGAAAAATGGGTTGTGGAAGTCCTCAGATTCAGGCTGAGGTATTTACCAGTTAATACAGACGCAGCGTGCACTATGGCCCTGGACCAGGGCAGATCCACAGAACATTTAGAGCAGTGGCTCTCAATACTGAAAAACACATCAGAATTACCTGGAGAACTCCTGTGAACACCAGTACCCAGGTCCTACTCCCAGAGTTGTTAGACCTCTAACCCAAAGCTCCCTCTGCTTGGGGCAGAGGCCTGTTTAATCCCTGGCTCTGCCTCTAAATGACAGTGGTGGAGTGCTGGACTTGGTCTCGGAGCACCCGGGAGAGTGGCCCGGCTCTATCTCTACCAGAGGGACTCTGGGCAAACCCCTGCCTGGCCTTGGTGGGTCTCGGGTTCCTCTACTGACACAAGGGGGCTCGAGGTTGAATCTATCTTCTTAGAGTTCTCCTTCCAGCTCCAGCATCCTGTAATTCTGTTGTGAGTAGATGCCACCTATTGGCCCACACAAATGGACAGGTGCTATGAGCCTCGGAGGATCCACATAGACATAACACCTAAGTGTACAAGGTGCTCTCTCGAGGATTCCATGTGCCCCGCCAGGCACTGCAAAGGCAGCTAAGACCGTTGAGAGCTTTTTCCTTTAGAGCAGTGGTTCTCAACCTTCTGGCCCTTTAAATACAGTTCCTCATGTTGTGACCCAACCATAAAATTATTTTCATTGCTACTTCATAACTGTAATGTTGCTACTGTTATGAATCATAATGTAAATATCTGATATGCAGGATGGTCTTAGGCGACCCCTGTGAAAGGGTCATTCGACTGCCAAAGGGGTCGCGACCCACAGTTGAGAACCGCTGCTTTAGAGGTTGATGGCTGTGCCCTGCCACACAGCTGTGGTGTAGGAGCCTGGGCGGTGCCTACATGTGTGGACTTGGGCCTTTTGACTCCCCCTCCATAAAAGCTAATGTGGCAAGGCTTCCTTTCAGAACGAGCCAGCATAACTCCCTCTTCTCCCCCGACCCCCCGGTGGTACTGGTTTCTTCCAAATCTGTTTGATAACTTATGAGGAAATAGATCTTTCCGCCTCAGTAGCAACAAAATTGGTCTTTGCATCTGTGAAAATTATGCTCTGGATGGCAGCAATCCTGAGCGTTAATCAAGTATCAGTCACCGACATGAGTGGAAAATGGAGCTGGAGTCTTTATTCAAGTCTTGTTTTGAGCAAAGCAAAGCAAGGCTGATTGTGGGGGAAACCAGCTAACAGGCTGGAAACAGCTCAGTGGAGTGGAAGGA
Organism: Myotis lucifugus; assembly: GCF_000147115.1. Classification (NCBI taxonomy): domain Eukaryota; kingdom Metazoa; phylum Chordata; class Mammalia; order Chiroptera; family Vespertilionidae; genus Myotis; species Myotis lucifugus. Next base: position 9,654,283 of record NW_005871066.1, on the reverse strand, counting down.
GCGTGAGCTTGGGGCAGAGGCCTGTTTAATCCCTGGCTCTGCCTCTAAATGAATGTGCTCCATGGGCCTCAGTTTTCCCACCTGTAAAACACTGCCACCCCTCAGATCACAGAGGGACTGAGTGAGAGAAGGTGTGTAAAGTATGTAGCCCATGCAGGCCCTACACACAAGCAATGACTTATATTAGAGACACTTGGAATCCCTGGGGAGAATAAATCTACTGGGAGAGAGTCATTTTCTTGCCAAATATTGGTTCTGAATGTATTTAGCATGTGCTGCGTCCACAGCAGATGAATGAATATTCTCCTTTGGTTCCCATTCAAGTTTCTGAGCTTCTGGTTCCCATGCAAAGGGCTATTCTTCTTATTCAGTAGCACTGCCCTGATCCCCCTTGTCCTTGTCCCAACTGCCTACCAGATACTATGTCCCTATGCCCCTCAGATCTTACCCCCACTAAAGAGCCTTCCACATCAAAACGCAAAACCAGAATCTAACCATGGGAAACAACAGGTAAGTGAAATTGAGGGCCATTTTACTTGTAATTTTCACAAGTGTCCAGGCTGTGAACAGCAGACTGAAGAATGGTTTCCGATGAAAGGTGACTAAAGAGACATGACAATATGCAACATGCAATCCTGGATTGTTAATTTTTTTTTTCTCTCCAGGGTAACTGGCAAAATCTGAATAAGGTTTGTATCAGTGTAATTTCCTGATTTTTATAATTGTACTCCAGTTATGTAAAAGAATATCCTTTGCTTTAGGAAATACACATTGAAATGTTGAGGGGCATAGGGACATAGTATCTGGAATGTACTTGCAAACAGTTCAAAAAGTCTATAAAATATTACAGTGTCTATATACACATACTCATATGTATGAGGGGGACTATCTTAGTGATTTTTACAACTA
>NW_005871066.1:9614234-9653274 GCF_000147115.1 Myotis lucifugus | reverse complement strand
ACAGTGGTGGAAGTGCTGGACTTGGCCGTGGAGCACCCGGGAGAGTGGCCTGGCTCTATCTCTACCAGAGGGACTCTGGGCAAACCCCCTGCCTGGCCTCGGTGGGTCTCGGGTTCCTCTACTGACACAAGGGGGCTCGAGGTTGAATCTATCTTCTTAGAGTTCTCCTTCCAGCTCTAGCATTCTGTAATTCTGTTGTGAGTAGATGCCACCTGTTGGCCCACACAAATGGACAGGTGCTATGTGCCTCGGAGGATCCACGTAGCCATAACACCTACATCGCAGGAATCCTCCTGCCAGACAGTGACCCAGTTGCGTGTCCTCCAGGCGACCTGAACCTGAGTATGACTGAGCCAGAAAGCTGAGGCTCACCCTCCCGCTTCCAGAGGCTTCCTCCTCAAGTCTGGGGGGTGGGGCTTTTGCACCTTGTGCCTCTGCCAACTTTTATTAGCCAAGCGAAGCACTCTGGGAAGTGCTACATGAGAGCTGAGCAAACATCTCGGCGCCTTGTGGACAGGGCTGCCTCTGTCCCCAGAACAGGGCCCACCTCGGGGAAATCAAGGAGAAGGCAGGTGGTTTCATGAGCTAGCAGGGAGGATCATTAACATGAACTCCCTTTTCCTGGAAAAAAAAATGCTGGAAGAGAAAACTGTGAAGAAGAAGCGCTCACATCCTGTTTTGGGGAAGGCCCTGAGTCAGGGACGGGTGTGGGGGAGTGGGAGCGGCCACTCAGGGACCTGGATTCTCTAATCCTCGCAGGAGGGGAAGAAAGGAAATGGCACAGAATTGGCCTGTCACTTTGGAACGCCCACGCTATTGTTTTCCTTATTAGATTTGTCTTGTTAATTGTTTTAAGCTGCGGAAGATGTTAAAAGATCGCTGCGCATTCCTTCTGCACATGACGGCGAATTGGTGGAGAGATGTGAGGGAGTGTATTGAGTCCCAGAGGGAATTCCCTGTGGAAATTCCACAAAGAATTCTATCTGGATAGTCCTCAAAATGAAGTTCAGGGTACTGTTACAGTATGGGAGAATAAGCGAGGGTAACATGAAAATACTTCAAGTCAAACAAGAATGAGAAAGAAACTGTGTCTTTCAAAAGAAGTCTGATGATGCTGATGGTTTGGTTTTCTTAACTGATGCTTTTCAGACTAGTTCTGTCCTTACTTTGAAAGAGTTCTAGTCTTTGGAGTTGTTGTAGTGGAGGGGGAGTTGAGAGAGAGGAGGAGCACATCATTGTCATGCTCAGGAAAGGGCCACTAAAGGAGTTGCAAAAGCTCCATCCCTGGATATGAAAGAAGATACAAGACAGCATTTAGGCTGGTGGGTTTAAATCGGGGGGCGCTTCAGAATCACTTGGGGGTAGGGCCTGCGATTCTTTATTTCAAAAGTCCCAGAGAAGATTGTAATTCAAACCAATTCTCTGTTGTCACTCCTGAAGGCCCGAGCCGCCCCCCCCCCCCCCCCAGCAACTGCTGGACCTGTTCTGGACACGTCTTGGTTGAAAAACGAATCAGCCTGTGAAGCTTGCCCCTGCACTATAATTAAAAAACCTTAATGCACTTGTAACAGCTGTGCCCCATAGGAACCCACTAGGCCTTCGAATGGCACAACAGGGGCTTTAACTGCTTTCTTGTGGTTTCTTTTTTCTGCTTAAATGGACCCCAGAACAGTGTGTATAGACTGCAGGTACTTTAGATAGAAGTTGGGTGGAAAAGTCTGTCTTGAAACAAAGGTAAAGTCCCCATTTCCAGTGCCAGGGCCTGTCCTGTCACTCACCAGTTAAATATGATGAATAATATACTTTTATATTTACACATGCACTTTAAAAACGGTTGCTTTTGTCAATCACTCTTCTAAAAATCTGTAAGCCCCTCCTCAAAATAAAGCCCTAAGTCTTTGAAAGTGGCTTTGCTTTTTCTCAGTTTGCCATTCAAAGCTTTCCTCGGTCTGGCTCCAGTGTGACCTTCCACACTGGCCCCTTGCATTCCTCTTACAACCCACTCCTATCCCTTCAAGTTGGTTGGCTGCCTCATAGTTTCAAATTCTTCTTTAAGTTGGAATAATTGCATAGGATTATGTCCTCAGGATTGTGGATTATCTTAACTGCTCCCGAGTTGCTGAACATTTTTTCTGTTCCTCTTCTCTGAGTTTTGCTGGGAAGGGTGCAAGGAAGCATCTAGCCCAGTGGTTCTCCACTTCAGCCAGTCACTGGGATATGGATTGTGGGGACGGAGAGGGTGGGAAGTGGGCTATTTATTTTTTAAATTGACGTATACCATGCATACAGGAAAGGGCACAAATCACAGTGTGCCACCTGATGACACTGGGCACACAAAATACCCTCATGTCACCAGCACCCAGATCAAGACACAGGACATTATCAGCAACCCAGAAAGGCTGGGGGGAGGGGAGGCTTTTAAAAGATTCTTACTTTCTCAATCCTTTGCACATCCTAGATCTGAGGTGAAGCCCAGGAATTTGCATTTTTAAGATTCATCCTGGGGATTTCCTACACACCATCAGACTTGGAGACCAGGAATCTACCAAAGGCTTTCAAATTGCCCACAGGTGTCAATTTGGGATGGGGGTGGGGGCAGGAGTGGAGATGGGGAACTGTCAGACCTGCCTTCCCCTTCATTCAGAGCTTTTTGCATTTTCTCCGTATACTGGCTACCATCTATGGATAAAAACAATATCTTGCTCCACAATTCTGAAAACCAGTCAGGGTTCAACTGAAGAAGCAGAACTAGGAGGATAGATATGGCTATATATGCATTTGTCTATGTACTGTAGACAGATTATATATATATATATATATATATATATATATATATATATATATATCTGTAACAGGTATTCGAATCTTCACAATAGTAGTTTAGTAATTGCTGGTTAAAAGACTTCTTTAAGGCTGCTGTTTTTGCATTTGATGCTGGGATGTAAAGTCCATGGGGCAGGCAGTTGAGAAGGAAAGAATGGAAAGTGTGGGGGACCAAGAACAATCTGGAACCTACAAGCCTTCACTGGAACCCTATGAAGATGGACTGAAACTTGTGTCTGCTCTTGTTGTCTTTGACCTTGATGGCACGGATGTCCTCCAGAAGCCAGGTCCCCTCACCATGGAGCTGAGCACACACACCTGGCCCAGGAGTCCGAGAACCTGAAGAGGGATCCAGGGGAAGGTGTAGCAACTGCAGCCTTAGCCACTGCCTCGTGCCAGGGAGGTGAGCCAGCAGATGGGTCTACACGTGACCAAGCCACCATCACCCATCTGATCACTGGTTCTCAAGCTTGGCTACACATTGGAATCACGTGTGGAATTTTAAAACAAACTGACATGAGGCCTAGCATCAGGATATGTGAAAGCTCCCTAGGCCAGCCTACTGTGCAATCGCGGCTGAGAAACACTGGCTGTCAACCTTAGTACTATTCTCCCCAACCTGAGGCCCAAGAAGATAAATTCTACTCTCTTTTTGTCCCAAGAGGAGCATAAAGAGCTCTGGTTATTTTTTCAAAGTCCCTAACACGTTTTTCTCATTATCCTGCTTTCCTGCATCTGGCTGTCCTCTCTTTGCGCACCTCGCCACAGCTCCCCTGCAGTCCTCTGCACACTGGCTGTGCCTCCAATGAAGCCAGTGCCGGTTTCCTCCCGGTGTTAAGTGGATTAGGAGGGCAGTGGGCAGACTGAGATCATCCTAATGCCATCAAGCTCATAGTGCACTGAAGACTCGGATATTTTCACTATTAAGCTTATAAATAAAGCACCTCTCCCTCCTAGGCATGGACTAATTAAATGATTACAACACACACAAAGCGGTCAGTGAACACTTAACCACCATAATACAAGCAAGAGTTGGCAAGAGTCAGTGCTGTGGACTCGCAGGTGGCGGAACTCTCTGCTGGGTCTTTCTCCAGGATGCTAAAAAGAAGGCTGAGAGGGGCCACTGCAGGAGGGGAGTGGGGAAAGAGTTCAGGGCCAGAAAGAGCTCGGGTTCAAGTTCCATCGCTGCCACTAACTAGCCATGGGGCTTGGGCAACTCGCCTAACATTTCTAAGCTCCCGTGTTAGCCCTTCCTCCTGCACAGGTCATTGAGAGCATCAGAAGAGAGAGGAAATGTGAAAAGTTTTGGGGGAAGAAAGTCTAGCAGCATGGACATTTCTGTGTGCAAGGAAGCAGCATTAGTCCTGTTGGAGACAACACTGGTGCAAGGGAATGATGATGTAGATTGTGGATTATTTAGGCCCCTTGCTTTCCTTTTCTTATCTGTGTGGCTATTCCTCATGAGATCTGAAGTGTGAGACTGGCACAATTGATTAAAATTAGTCTTTGGGATTTCCTTTGGCTTTCTATTATTTATCCTCCTCTTCTCTCCATTACAGCAGACCACTGAAGACTGGTGAGTCCCCCCATTCTATACTCTATAGGTAAGTTTACATAGAGAGAACCTTTCTAAGAAACAACAGCAGCAAAGGAATCATTCATTGCATCTCTGGGAAGTAAAACCAGGGAAGGACCAGGCAGTGCTACAATATGCCTATTGGCCGATGTTTGTTGTTTAAAGTAGTTTTCTGTGCCTGAATCACATTTTAAGCTTCTTGAGGGCAATGCTGGCTCTTGAACCCCCTTTATTTGGATCTCCAAACAGTACCTAAGACAGTGCAGTAGAAAGGCTATTGGCTGTAGGGATCCAAAATTCTAATTACAGCTCTGCCCCTCAAAAGTCGTTTTAGTCCTTCTCAGCCTCGGGTTCCTCCTCCATAAACTGGGAATTACCTACGTCATGGGATTACTGTGCAGTGAAAATTAGACAGTGTGTGGGAAAATACTTGTATGATTCCAAAAGTGTTGTGCAAACGGGGAAAATGTGACAAGGATTGTTACTTCTCAAGAACTAGGTGCTAGCTGATTTTCTTGTTGAGGACAGGGAGGCCCAGAGCAGAGTGGTCCACCCTAGGCTACAGATGAGGAAACACTCAGGGGTGGAGGTGAGGGGAAGGTGATGGCCCCGGGAGCTGAGGAATGACAGCCGTGGCTTTCTCACTGCCCATCATGGGAGGTCTCTGCTCTCTCTCCTGCTGCAAGCTGGTCTCTTGTTCATTCATTCATGTTTTTTTTTTTTTATTCAGTGTTTACTGAGTACCTACTATGTGCCCAGTTTTATGACAGGGGCTGAGAACTGAATGGTGAACAGCAGATGAAGTCCCTGCCCTCATGGACTGAATCTCCTGTTTATTCCCAAACAGTGGACTCAGCTCGTGCACTGAAAGAGTTGGACAACTAGCTTCATGCAGCCCCAGGGACTGGTGTAAACACTGTGTTTTAGTGGAATTCTAGTTCGAGGCTGAAAAACATCAACACGTGGAGGCCAGGTCTGATAAGAAGAAAAAGAAGGTAAGGTAAACCCATGCCATGCTCTTTAGGGTTGTCCTTTACTGTTTTCCCACCCCAGGTTCCCGGAGTCCTGTTCTTGCCGACTTTACCCTCCAGTAAAACTCTGACTGACTTCACGTATTCATCCTAAGTGTAAATGCCCTGGCGGAACTGCACTTACCAGGGATGTAAGCCTTGAGGTAAAGGAATGATGTCTCAGGGGGAGAGATGTCAGAGGCCCTAAAATCACACCACGAGGGCAGTCACTCCGACTGGCATTTGTAGGGACAAAAGAAGTAGAGAAAGTGGGGATATTGGTAGGGAAAGTCCCTCTACACAGCCCTGTGGTTTCCCAAGAATACCAAAGATGAGGAGGCGCAGAGAACAGTGTGGCTAATGCCAGGGGGAGCTTTTATTTAGGAAGGAGTCTTGAGCAGCCAGAACCTAGAAAAGCGCCATCAATAGGGCCTCTTTTTCCCCTTCTCAATTCTGACCAAGCTGCCGACAACCCCACGGGTGAATTTCCAGATGAATTTCCAACTTTTCTCTTAGTAAAAAAGGTAAAATATCATTTACGACAAGATACTCTCCCAAAGCCAAATTCCTGAAAGGCTGTAGGTAATGTGAACCCCAAGTAGACTCATTAAAATAAACATTTTTTTTACCGTAAAATAAAGCTCTGACACACAAAACCTACACAATCCCAACGTAGTATTGCCCTAGGAGTGATTAGAAAGCAGACGCCCTGGTAACCACCCGCAGGTGAAGGCGGAGCACTTGGCCGGCCACCCCAGAAGCCCAGCTGTGTGTCTGCCCCAAGTGCAGCCCTTCCCCTTCCAAAAGCACCAACACTCCGACTTCGTCCTTGTGTCCATTTGTGGTTTTATCACCCAAGTGTGTATCTTTGGACGCCGTGCTTAATCTTGCCCATTTTTTAAATGTCTCTTTTTTTAAGCGACCAGTTCTTCCTCTGTTTCTTGTCCTTACAATCCAGCTGTTGAAGACTCAGGCTGTCTAACCTGAAGTTTTCTACTGCTGGATTTTGTTCTTGGTGCACGTCAACACATTCAAATGCATTCATTCTTTTTTTTTTTTAAATGGGTTAATTAAAAAATAACATATTTCAATTGATTTCAGAGAGGAAAGGAGCGAGAGAGAGAGAGAGAGAGAGAGAGAGAGAAGCACCAATGATGAGAGAGAATCACTGACCAGCTGCCTCCTGCACACCCCCCACTGGGATCGAACCAGTAACTCAGCCATGTGCCCTTGACTGGAATCGAACCCCGGACCTTTCAGTCCCAGGCCAACGCTCTATCCATGGAGCCAAACCAGCTAGGGCCAAATGCATTCATTCTTAATGCTAATAATCATCTGTCTAAAAAAAAAATAAGCTGTATGTTAACCATGTTCTTATAGGGGTACAACCCACCATAATCACATTCTCGTGAGTATATGGGCAAAGGGAGCTCCCATTATAGAGGTAATGAGGCAGCGAGGGAAACATGATCTGGGCGGGGGTGGGGGCTCTCTGTGGAACTAGTGATTTATGAAAAAAAACTTTTTTCGATTGAAATTGACCAGGAAATGCTCTTTAAGGTCTTCCAGTGCAATTTGCTTTAGTGGGAAGCACGTTTGGAACAGGACTTGGCATCATGTTATGACCTGGTGTCCAGGATTGGACACCAGTAGGTTTTTTATCAAAGACGATTGCATAAGAGGGGTCTGTGTGTAGTAAAAACCTAAGGAATCTAAACCACTAACCAGATTCACCAAATGTAACAACTATACAAGGTAGATGAAAGGAAGATTAGATCTGGCCATTTACTATGGTTTGGAGCAAGAAAAGTAAGCTTAGAACATTTTCCCTTTTTCTCTGTGAATGTCTCTGGAATACCACCTCCTTCCCCCACAGACCCATGTTCCAGACCACCAGCTACCACACAGAAACAAAATACGTGGTGGCCTTTTCTTCTAGTCTGTTCTTAACTTCTTCCTACTGAGTGCCTAATTTTGTCAGCTTAGTTTGGAGCACTGGAGGTGAGATGATTGTTGAAGTAGCCATGGAGTTTCATTTATTCATCGTGTCCTTCTTATTCATCAGGAGCCAGCCCTGAGAGGATGAGTATGGGATTCAGGTTCACTCTCAAGGCTCACACACAAACAGACTGGCTTGGTCAGGGCTTGGCAGGGAGGTGAGGCCTGAGCCGCCATGCTGAAGGGCTAGGAGTTGAGTGTGTGTTTGTGTCCCCGCGCGTGACAGAAAAAACCTCACAGAAATGTGCCGTTGCCCTCAGACGAATCTCGTACCCGAGATCCTTGCCTACACAGACAGCCCTATTGCTTCCAGAACACCGGGAGTTAAAAATAAAACAGCTCTTGAAACTGAAACCCAATTCTCCATGGCAATCTATTAAATAACTAAGGATTTCTAGGCCTTATTAAAATAAATGTTTAGTGTATTCTCTTATCCTCTGACGTGCACTTCCTCACTTGTCAGCACCTGCTGGCAGCAGCTGGAGTAATCTCCCCAATTTTGCTGTATGTGCAAATCAATTTGATCCCCCCCCAAAGATAAAAATCAGTAAAGTGATTAAGTTACAATTAAGGCATGTCATTGAAAGCACAGACAACATGAAAAGGCTGAGAAGGACTTGCCCTGAGGTCATGACTAACTTCCTCCTACACAAGTTAAATGATCCCCCGCCCCCCATTCTCCTTGTCTGCTCTGCTGTGATGCTGTGGGTGATCAACAAGCTTCCTCTGACTTCTTAAAATCCTCTCCTCTTTTTGGCTTCCATCATGCTATCCATATGCCAGGTTCCTTTCCTGACTCTGGTACTGGTTCCCTAATTGTTCATCCATCCATCCATCCATCCATCCATCCATCCAATAGATGTTTAATGACCCAATGTGCCAGGCACAGAGAAAAATGACAGCATACTTATGTCTACGGTTGAAAAAATGCTTTTAAATATATGATTGATGATTTCCTTGCTACCACCATGTGAGTTGGCTGTTCTACATGAGGAAACAGGCTCGGAGAGGCTGTGATTTATTTACAACGGCACAGCCAGCAGGTGGCAGTCTGGACATGAATTCCGGTTTACCTCCCGGTATGAATTCACACATATGGGTCAAGTATAATTTCTCAACTAGCCTCACTGTTCCTAATTAAAGGTCACAATCCAGTCAATACATATTTACTGAGACTGTGCTAGGCTCTGGGTGATGCAAAGACTGGGTCCCTGCCCTCATAGAGCTTGTGGCCTAGTGTGGGGGACAGACATTAATCATATAACAACACAATACAGATTTGTTTTCAAGGTATGAGGGAGAGCCGACATAGTTATGAAAATCAGGGAAGTCTTCCAGGAGCAATAATCATTACGATGCGTTCTGAAGAATGAGTCAGAGTTAGCTTCGGTGAGGGTGTGGGGTGTGAAAGAAAATCATATACGGAGAAGGGAAAGCAAGGGCTTGGTGGCGGGAAGACCCGATGTGCCGATATTCTGAGAGGCCGGCTCAACTGGCATAGAGAGGGTGAAAGGGAGCCTGGCACAGGATGTGGTTCCATGACAGTGATTTTTTGCTTTTAGCTTAAGAACAATGGGAAGCCACAAGTCAAGAGAATGCCATGATTAACTTTGCTCTTGATTCTGACTTCTGTGTGGAGATGGATTGTGCAGGAGCAAGAGCGGAAGCAGGGAAAACAGCTGGAAGGAGTTGGTAGTTGTCCAGGCGAGAAGTGATGGTAGCTTGGACCAGGGTGGTGGTGGTGGTGGAAATGGAGAGAAGAATCCCACAGGTGCCCCCTGCTCTGCTCAAGCCCATTTTCTCCCTAGACCCTGTCACCAGAGTGTGCTCACGAATTTGCAGTAGGTGGAAGCTTGTCCACACTTCAGGGCTCTGCTGGGGTCTCCTCTCCCAGGAAGCCTTCTCTGGACAATGCGAGTCCTCCCAGATCTTTCAGAAGTCGTGTCTGTCTTCTGCACTGTCCGTCTCACACCTGATTCTTCGCTATGGCTTGGCTGTTCTCCGGTCCATTTCTGGAGATGCCTTCACTTCTCTTGTTGTCTTGCTTTCTCCCTTTGGAAAGTAAATGCTTTGTTGGCATTTGCTGAATGGTATCAACAGAGCTCCCTTGGAAATTACACTTGTAAACGATTACTCATGCCAATTGCCTTTGCTTCCCCTAAATTAAACACCGGTTGCTTATATCTGTCTTCATGATCTTGTTCTATCAAAACGTATGTCCCAATTTTTCTATTACTTCCTCTAAACTCTTTTCCTTATTTCTCCTAGTAGAAAGCAGCTTCAGGGGAAGGGAGTGGGGGGTGGGGTAGGGGCAAGGAGTATAATTAAAGAGGGCTATCTGACCAGAATTCCTATACCTTTTAATGGGGTATTTGATTAATCCTTTCTACAGGCACCATTATTCATGCCTTGATGGAATCTCATTTTATAGCCCTTAATACACGGACCCAATTTATCCACATCACATTGTATTCTAATACTTGTCATCCAAGTTATTAGCTATCTCCTCTCACTGTAAAATCAGCAGCAAGTTTGATTAGCTTATTCCCCGGGGGATGATAGCGGAGATAAGAACCGACACAGTACAATACGACCACCATGGTTCTGCATCCTCAAAAGAAGACTGCTAAGCGGAATCCACTGATGGAGCTGGGGTGGACGAAATCAACACCTGCCCCGGGGCAGGGTCCCTGGGTTGGCCCCCGGGGCCATGGCTGCATATTCCTCCACATTCCGAATGTTCTTCCTGAGAGGCACAGCCCACAACACCACTTCTGCCTAAATCCCCATTCTTTCCCTACCAGGGCCTGGCAGGCCAGACGACCCAAGGAGACGCACAGTGCTACGGGTGGCTCTTTCTCCAGCACCACTGGCTCTAAGCAGCCAGCCCCGTCTTCCTCTTCTCTGGAACCAAACCTGAGGCTTGGAACTCATTGGTAGCTTCAGTCCTTTCTAAGCAAGGTCGCCCCTCGCCTAGAGAGAGAAGGGGCCTGCGTGTCCCCTATAGGACGGTGGGCTCAAAGCCCACAGAGAGTTTCCAATGCCCCCTCCTCTACCCACCGACCCACCTCTCATCAGCCCGATCAGGCAAAACAGCCACAGTTCCCTCTGGAGTTTTTAAAAAAAATCATCGTTTAACCAAAGGCCCTATAACAATTCTTGTGCTTTTCTGAGCGGAACAGGGGAGGACAGCAGCGGCTCACTCTGTGGTGGCACTGCTCCTTCAGGAATGGAGCCTCCTCCCCTTCCCCCCGAACCTAGGCTGGACTTAGTGTTTCTAATAAACAGAGTAATGCGAAGTCACGGTGTGTCACTTCTGAGACTAGGTCATAAAAGGCATTTTTGTTTTGTTTTGTTAATCCTCAGAGGAGGAAATTTTTCCACTGGTCTTTTAGAGAGAGTGGAAGGGAGGGGGAGAGACAGATACATCTGTGAGAGAGACACATCGATTGGTTGCCTCCCACACGCCCCAACCAGGGCCAGGGCTCATGCCTGTAACCGAGGTACGTGCCCTTGACTGGAATTGACCCCAGGACCCTTCAGTTTGCAGGCCGATGTTCTATCCATTGAGCCAAACCGGGTAGGGCTATAAAAGGCATTTTGACTGCCTCCCTCTCTCCCTCTGGTTGTTGGTTCTGAGGGAACATCCCCATGGAGAGGTCTATGGGACTGAGAGGAAGGAACGAAGGCCTCCAGCCACAGCCGAGCCTTCAGATGACACACAGCAGCTCTGGATGACAGCTGGACTGCAACTTCTTTAGAGACCCTGAGCCAGAACCACCCAGCTGATCTGCTCCCATGTGTCTGTCCTAGGGAAACTGTGCAAGGCAATAGATATTTGTTGTTTTAAGCTGTTAAATGTTGGGTCATTGGTTATAACAGGTAATAACACACTCTCACTACCTCAGAGGAAAGCCGTGGTCCCTGTCTTCCCTTTAGCTCCCTGCGGATCTCTTCTCTGTTCAGGGAGCCTGGTGTCCCTTTGGTACCCTCTACCCGGCCGGTCCATGACTTATACCGTGTGTCCCCACAGTCTTGAGGACTGTGTTCTGAGAAGAGAGGGACGGAGAGGGGAAGAGCTCCCCGAGACCTGGGTCTGGAAGTCACCTCCTTGCCCGCCATCCACAGTGACACCTGGGATTGGGAGAATGACTTTCTGCAGAGAGCAGCCTTCCTGAGGCCATGGACCGCTCTTGTTTCTGAACCTGGGGAGTGCCTAGTGACTTCAGGCAGGCCGACAAGCTAGTACGAAAAGACTTTCCTAATAACGGGTTCCCTTTTGTATCCTCTGTTCATCTCCGGTCCCCTCTTGCTCTTCTGCAGTTTCTGCAAAAGGCCGTGTCTCCTTTCAACTTTGCAGTTAAGCACATCTGACATTAAGTGGGGATTCCAAAACTGGGTGGAGATGTGATCTGGCTCAAATGTTGCAAGGTGCGCCACTCGACTCCGCCCACTGGCTGTGTCCTGCCAGCACAGACACAGTCGTGAAGGAGGTGTTGATCGATTCTCACTTCTCTCAATTATACAAGGGATGGAATGCCGTTTTTGATTTAAAAAAAAAAATCCAGGTTGCTCTTCTGTCTGATCACAATCTATCTCAGTTCTATGGGGCAAGATAGGATAGTTACAGATGTCAATCTCTTGGAAGGCTTGGAAAAGGCAACAAAGCAGGGGACTTAAGCAGCGGAGTGAACCCCAAAGCAGTGGCTCTCTAGGCAGAGCCCCCATGCCAACAGCATCAGCACCATCTGGAAACTTGGTGGAAGTGCAGATTCTCGGGCCCCACCCTGACCTACCGAATCAGAAACTCTGGGGCCAGAGCCCAGCAATCTGTGTTTTAACAAAGCCCCTCGGATAATTCGGATGCATGGCTACAGGTTGACTATCACTGACTTAAAGGATCACACATCTAAATTATTCATTCATCCATTCACAAGACATTGATTGAGTGCCTACTATTTGCCAGACACACTGGGGCAATGAGGAGGAATTATAAGGAACTCCTTCCTCAAGGAGTCCACAGTCCTCCCGCCCTTGCTTTATGACAAAGCTTGAAAAGAGAGCAGGAATTTGAAGACGCTAATCCAGGGAATGGAAATCTTCTTTACATGTAGCTCTTTTCAATGGACAGGAGGTGCATTGAAATTGTTTTTCCCCCCAGGAATGATCATAGTCTCAAAATAGTAGCTCCTCTAAAGTAAGTAAATGTGTGGGTTTAAGGTATCGTGTACAACTGGCTCAGCCTTTTAAACTTAAAGGAAAAAAAGATTATGTAATTTCATCATGAATGAAATGCAGGATTACCTTGAAGATTCACTTAAGTTTGTGCCTATTTTTCAATAGACAAATTATTTTGGCGTTTTATCATCTTTGATGAAGTAAGAGTTCCTCCCCTCTTTTTCTGTAAGCCTAAAAACATCCTAACAGCTAAGACCTATCATGTGCTCCCTACAGCTGGGCTTGGGGCTAGCGCTACATTCATTAACTCATTTGGTCCTCCCCTGGCTTTTATAAAGCAGATGCAGCAAACACACTGAATCTCACAGATGAAGAACAGCAACTGGAAGAGGCAGGAAAGGAACCCAGACCCATCTCTTAACCTCCTGTGAATTATCCTCCTGTGCTGTACCTTCAGTCCCACTGGGTCATTCCACTGCTCATTAAACTACTGATTAAGCCCTGGCTGGCGTGGCTCAGTTGGCTGAGCGTCCTCCTGTGAACCAAAAGGTGGCCGGTTCAATTCCCGGTCCGGGCCCAGGCCCAGGTTGAGGGCTTGATCCCTGGTTGGGGCGTGTGCGGGAGGGAGGCAACCGATCCATGTTTCTCTCTCACATTGGTTCCCCCCTCCCTCTTCCTCTCTCCGCCTTTGTCTCTTTAAAGTAAATAAAAAACCCCACCACCGATTAATGGGGAAAACATAAAAGAAAATATCACCACTCCCCTGAAAGATTTCTAGGATGACACCACTGGCTAAAGCTCAATTGGGGGATTTATTTTCAAAAGTTAAAGTTCATGCTAGATTTCTCCTTCAGCACCATAGATAATTAGGAGCGGACTATAAACTTGTTATGGTCATAGCATGAGTGGCCTGCGTACACATCTCCTCCAAACTCAGCAGATCCAGCTTGGGGAAGGGGCCCCTCGTGTGCTCCCGTCTCAGGTCGCCTCAGCGATGCTCACCGACCCACAGTAACACTATCAGGGCCGATGATTTTCCTGTGGTTGGGGATGCATTTGAGTTGATCCAGCCAACCCTGAGCCTTTGTGACTATGGACACCCATAATCCAGCAGCTGAGGGCGTGAAGGGTGTGACCAACAGCCAGAGAAGAAATCAAAGCTGTCTGGCAGGGCCAGCAACACACTCGGCCCCGTGGCGGGGGCGTGAGGCCTGCCTTGGCTGGCCAAGTTCATCCGCCGGCCAGGCCGATCCTTCATCCGCAGGGCGTCATGAGTCACCCACCTTTTGGCCACCAAAAAGGATCAGGAGGCCTGTCTCCTGATGGCACCCTGGGAAGAACCTGGTGACTTTAGTTACAGGCACCAACAAAATGTAAAGTCCACGTGGGCTGTGTAGAAACCAGGTGGGTATCTCTCAAGCTACATACTAGCATGCCACTTGGGGTAAACTGAAACGCATCGCCTTTTCCCTTGGCTCTCTGTAATCAAGGATTTTTAGACCATCAAGTCCAACCCCTATCCATTTCTAATTCGGGGTGCTCGTCGGCTTCTGCCGAGACATTGATTTGATTAGCGGCATTCTGTGGAATTACAGACATGATCTGTTGAGCTTGCAAATGCATGATTTATTTCAAGATTCTGAAATGAGAAACACACCTATTAATGGCACACTGGGGGCTGGGAGATTCTTTGAAAGCATTTCATGCATATAAATGGGACATGTGATGAAAGTATCTGCTTATAGGCACCGTCCCGATGCCAGCGACCACCCCACTGTGCTCCCCAGCCTCTCGGAGTGACGGCTCCTCGGGAAACCGCTGGGATTAGATGATCTGGCATTTGGACACCCGTATGCCGCCTCATTTATCTACCTGTGACAGGGACAGTGCTGGAAGAGAATCAAAAGATGACAAATTGCTTCTGGTTTTAAAGGAGCTGTTCAGGATGGGTGTACGCCCAGGGGGAACCAGGTTTCATGCCAGGAGCCATCACTTCATCCCGTTTTAAGGCCACATTTTGGCAAACACCAACCAGCACATGATTGCTGTCTGCTTTCACCAGTGGGTTTAAGACACCTGCTCTGTAGGCCTGAAATCCAGTCCTTCTGAAGATGGTGCGGAGGGAGCAGACCTGCCCACACGCTGCTGGGAGGCGAGATGGCAGGCATCGCACACGGGCTACAGATGAGAGGGATCTGTCCCGTGTCAAGGCAGACAGATAACACGGAAGGATTTTGCAGGAGTCCAGAGTAGAGATACGGTATCAGTAAAAGACTGGGAAAGACTGACTCCTGCGAGACAGGAGACAAAAATCTTCACCCCAAATTCCTAGGATACTGGTCACTGGAATCTGTTTTTGTGGATAAAGAATCCCCCAAGCTTCCAACCTCCCTTTGGGCAGGGAGGGGGCACATGGCAAGTTTCAAGATGGTCCACCTCAGCATAGGTCTGGCTTCTGCTACCCTCTGCTTACCAGCAGGGGTCCAGCCAAGGCTGGGCATCACTCCAGCTGTGGCCCTACTGCCTGCTTTCCCGCCCATACCCCCTCTCTGGAAACGATCATGTATTGCATGGCCAATACATCCAGTCCTCTCTCTCTGGAGGTGAACGTTCCTCAGCCAAGCCCGTTTGTGTTTCTTCTCTGCCTGTGCTGGAACTCGCAAGGCCAGAGAAGTGCCTCACTATGCTCATGCACAGAGATGCCAGGCGCTCTGCTAAGCGGTAACTCATAGCTACTCATCTTATCCTGACACTCTCCGAGACAGGTCCTAACACTCTCGCCATGTTGTGGATGAGGAAACCGAGGCACAGAGAGATGGAAGGATTGGCTGAAAGTCACTGAGCTGGTGAGGAGCAGAGCCACAGCCACGCCCAAATAGCTTGGCTCCAGGGTCCGCCTGGTTCCTAACCCCTCTGTGGCCTCTCTAACATAACCCTCCTTCA
The DNA here is from genome assembly GCF_000147115.1 of Myotis lucifugus. NCBI lineage: Eukaryota > Metazoa > Chordata > Mammalia > Chiroptera > Vespertilionidae > Myotis > Myotis lucifugus. The sequence goes on along the minus strand of NW_005871066.1, from coordinate 9,637,746 downwards.
TACTCAGCAGCCGAACCCCACGTGGGCACGGGTTTCCCAGGCCTTCCTCGTTGCCCAGGCCCAACCCTCTGGAATTCAGTGGGTGCTCGGATCAGAACCGCAGAGCCTGCACTGTGGAAAGACAGAGGCTCATCTTCAACCCCCCTATTTTTTCTAAATTCAGGTCAGATGTCCAAATGTTAATGTGGGGCTTGTTTGTTTCACCATGTTACCCCAGACTGCTTCATAGACGGTCTCTCTGTCTTCCTTCCTTAGACAAGCAGCTGGCCCTGACCCCTACCTCCTGTCTCTGGCAATGATATTGCCCCATTATACATTTCAGCTCAAAATTCTGATTTTCCACATAGCAGTGAGGCATATTTATAGCACAAGTGACATGCCAAGGCATTTGCAAGTTTATCATCCTATATAATAAAAGGCTACCTGGTAATATGCAAATCGACAGAACAGCGGAACAACCAGGTTGCTATGACGTGCACTGACCACCAGGGTGCAGACGCTCAACACAGGGGCTGCCCCCTATTGGTCAGTGCATACCCACAGGGGGAGCGCCGCTCAAGCCAAGAAGCTGGGCTCATGGCTGACAGCACAGCGGTGGTGGTGGGAGCCTCTTCCACCTCTGTGGCAGTGCTAAGGATGTCCGACTGATGGCTTAGGGAGTGGGCCTAAGCCGTCAGTTGGACATCCCCTGAGGGCTCCCGGACTGCGAGAGGATGCAGGCCAGGCTGAGGGACCCCCCCCCCCCCCCCGCCGAGTGCATGAATTTTGTGCACCAGGCCTCTATTGTCTAATAATAACCTGGGAGCATATCCACCATGCCAATTCCACAGACAGGCAAAGGGAGGCGGGAGGTCACAACAAGGTTGCAGAGGCATCCTAAACTGCCCGGTCTCTTGAGCCACTTATGTACAAGTCTGTCTCTGGATTGCTTCCTCTCATCTTCCTCTTCCACAAACTTATCTGAGGCCTGGGAATGAGTGATGTTATCAAGATCGAGTTGTACTGCATCTGTGTCTATCTCCAGCTCTCAGAATACTAATAAGCAACTCTAAGCCCTGGTGGCAGGAACGTCAACGTTTAGCTTTCTGCCAAAACCCATTCTCATTAGTAGGTTTACATGCGTGAAACACATACGTGGAGTTTTCGGTCTGCACAATTCTCTCATCACCCTAAGTTGCAACTAATCAGAATGCTGAGTGGTCTATTCTCATGCAGAACACAACCAACTGCCTTCAGTGTCTGCTGAGATGACTCTAACTTCTGTTCTGATGGAATCTTCCGGTCAGGAAATGAAAGGGTAGATCATAACCTATAAGCAGATTGAATAATATTCCTTCGGAGTGAAAATTGTGAAACTGCTTTTTAAATAGTTATTACAGAAAGCCCCGATCCCACGTGAAAGCGATACGAGAAAGCTAGAGGATGTGTTTGCTGCATGTAAGTCTGGAATTAGAAACTGAAAATGCTGGAAGTTTCGTAAAGGCAAATCGGCCTCAAAGAGGGGACACACCGTTTTGTTGGTGCTGTGCATTTCCCCGCCGGGGTCTCTGTTCATGGAAAACACACTGGGGTGAGTCGAGTCTGGCGTACTAGTCCCCGCTCTGCCCCTTTCAGCTGTGTGACCTTAGGAAAGTCACTGAACTTCTCTGAGCTTCCGAATCAGGGAAGCCAGCCCCCAGCCATCTACTTTACTGAGTTGTTATGAACATCAAAATGAACAAGCTACATGAGAATGCTTCATGCATGGCAAATGCTGTAGACATTTCTAAAGATATATGATCACCCTCAAAAGGCGGTAGTGAGAACAGAAGCCTCTCATCTCGGTTTTCAAAAGCATCATCTCCTAGCGATATGGCTGAGAAGTGGCATTTGGGAGTGTGACCATGGGAGGCGGTCTCCGTCACAGCCGGCAAAAGTGCACTGTTTCATTCGTTCACCATTCTGACTCACGCTCGCCCTTCAGTCCTTATCTTACCATCAATGCGATGTGTGGCACCCAGTGGGTCCTCGGAAACGTGAGACAAATGAAAGAACGCCAGGCTAAGGATTTCAGTGCCTCTGGCGCAGAAAGATCATCCGTGGGGGTGGGAAGGACTGAGAGGAGGAATTTCTGGAAGCCTGGGATGCGGGTGATCCGTTGACTTGAATCTCAGGGATTTCCTAGGACAAGCTGGTCACTCTACCTGAGCCTCCTCCCAGCTGGCAGGGATGACAGCATCTGAACTCAGGAAAGATTGGCGGAAGGCATGTGTGTCTCTGTTCCTAAAGAGTGGATCCCTGGAGATGTATAGCTTGGGCACTTCCCTGCCCCCCTTTTTGCTCCCATTAGTTTCCATTTCCCTAGCTGACACCATCTTCTCACTGTCAGGGGTCCAACAGAATCACACCCCGTCTATTTTTCCTGCATCAGATTATCGCCTCTAAGATATTTCCCTGGTCCCTGTTGGTGGCTTCCTGCCACCAGCTAAGTCTCGTACTTAACAGCTCGAGGCATTCAATGCAAACCTGCAGCCTCCAGCAGGACTTGCGCACGGAATCGTCAGGAGAGCGCCGAGCGTCACCAGCCACACACGTGTGCTGCAGCACTGCCATCTGGACCGGGGCTGACTGGTGCACATGGCAGGGAAATTACATCTCGGGCCAGGGAGGAGATGCGATCCGTGGGGATTTCCCCTTTAAAAACGTGCAGCGAAAGCCTGCCTGAGACCATTCAATATTCATAAATGGAAAGCAGAGATGGCGTTCCTGTTCCGCCAAGAGCAATAGCTATTTATCATGGCAAATGACTGAAATAGTTGTACGTACAATGCTTTACTCAGCGCTGTAAATTACGGCATACAGAAGATTAAACTTAAGCCTAATGCTACCCCTGAGCTTCAACAGCTGAGTCCTATAAATGGATACCCGTTAAGAGGAGAGACTCTTTTTCCTGGTTACTATTTAAAAGTGTTACCTCTATTAAAAGCTTGTCTTAAACATAAATTACCAGGAAGCCCGCCCCTGGGCCCTAGGCAGGCTCTTCCTCTGGGCACTGACACACACAGGCACATCTGTGTGACACAGTGATACCCTGAGATGCGAACCGTGTTGTGCTGACCTGCAGAGGGATGGAGGGGAGAGGGACTTCGCAGAGAGCTGAATGAGCACTCACTTCTGGGGCGGGAGGGGGCTTTGGGATGAAAATGATCCTGAACCCCAAACCACTTCAAAGAGAATGTTTCTTCTGGTATCTGCTGTTCTATGAAGTATCAAGAAACCCTGACCGAGAGCTGAAGCCCCAATTTTCCTAGCTGGATGTTATTCTCTAAGCACTTGCTCCTCCAAGTGTGGTCCATGTATCAGAAGCACCAACATCACCTGGAAGCGTGTTAAGAAACACAGACCTACCGAGTCAGAATCTGCATTTTAGCAAGGAACTCCTGGGTGATTCACACCCACATTAAACTCTGGGAGTCAAGGTATAAGGAAGTGCGAACAGGGAGAAGCTCAGTAGAAATCGTACGCGTGAGAAACAGGATTTGCAGGAACAGGCCCTAGCCGTGGACCCCAGGGTACCGACTTCTCTTTTGTCCAATCCTGCTTTGGAACACTTTCAGGAATTTGAGGGATAGATTTTTATGAGCTGGGAATGAATGTCTCACTCTGAACTTGAGAGACGACCCAGAGCACCGCAGGGTATGAAACTGAGTAAATTAGTACAAAGCTCATGCTTTATAAATCAATCAGGATGCCTCTAATCCCCCTGTGAGTGGGAGGCTGAGAATGCATGGCAATGTTTTGAGCCAGGATTTCATTCTTTGTTGTAATTACCAGTTGACATTAAGTAAGAAAAGTATGCAAAGGTCTTTGTGTTGTTTGAGACAAAAGATTCAGGAAAGCCGTAGTCTACTAGAAAAAAAATGTCTTTCAGTATGCATGTTAAAAACTTAATGGCAATCACTGCATAAATAGATATTTATATAGATCAATTTGGAAATAAAATAAAGTCTATTATGGCCAAGCTAGCAGAGGAAAAAAACAGAAAGAGGGTTAAGAAAACTTTGCTAATCTAATGAAAGGCAGGACAGGAATACAAAGAAGCAAATAAAATGCAAGATAAACAGAAACACAAATTAAAAGATAAAAATAAGCTCAAATATATAAAGTTATCACAATAAATGTAAATGGATAAAACTCACCTATTATAAGACACTATCAGATTGGACTTTTTAAAAAGCCAGCTATATACTGCTTACAAGAGAGACACCTAAAACAAAATAACACAGAAAAGTTGAAAAGATTGGAAAGAGATAAAGCAAATACATATTGACCAAAAGGAAACTGGGTAGCAATGTTAATCAGATAAAATAGTACCTAAGGCAAAAAGCATCATAGGGATGAAAACTCCACCAGTAAAAAGACATGAGTCATAAACTTATATGCACCCAATAGTGCAGCCTCAAAACTATAAAGCAAAAGCTGTTAGGGCTCCAGGAGAGACTTAACACCCATCACAGGAGACTTAAAACCCCCTTCTCAGAGATTACAGACCAAGCAGACAAAATGGCTTAGATTATATGAATGATCACAAAAAGAGAGATTCTATGAATTTTCTAATCATGTGATACATTAAAAAAACTGATCACCTGCCTGGCCAGCATGGTTCAGTGGTTGAGTGTCGACTTATGAATCAGGAGGTCATGGTTCGATTCCCGGTAAGGGCACATGCCCGGGTTGTGGGCTTGGTCCCCTTAGGGGGCATGCAGGAGGCAGCTGATCAATGATTCCCTCTCATCATTGATCCCTTCCTCTCTGAAATCAATAAAAACATTTACAAAAACAAACAAAAACCTGATCACCTGGTAATCAGTCACAAAGGAAGTATCATCTATAATAATAAAAGGGTAATATGCTATTTAGACTGGATGTCCTTCCGAACGACCTTCCCGACGAAGCCGGGGCTGCGAGGGAAGCCCGGGTCCCGGGTGCGTGCAGGCAGCCATAGGGAAGCCCGGGTCCCAGGTGCCAGAGGGAAGCCTGTGCCAGCAGCCAGGGGAAGGAAGGCTTACTCTTGCATGATTTTCGTGCATCGGGCCTCTAGTTAAGTTATAAAATGGTTAACATCACTAATATTCTCTGGTGGCCATCAGAAGTTAAACTAAAACTCAAAAATAAAACAATAGTAATGGTCCCCCTGACCACGGTTTACGTGTGAAAACTAAAGCCACACACATAAATTACCACTTGGCATCGGTATGATTTTTTTCTATGTGTGGCCTAGTTGCTATGGGACCAGGTTCACATTTATCAGGGGTAACACCAGAAGCAGTAAACTTCCAAACTATTATAACTTCATTATTTTGTACTTTGAACTAAATTCTAAACCAAAGGGACAATGGAGTACCTGATTCCAGGAAGGAAAAAAGGGACGTGTGTGGGTTAATTATGACCTAGCCAGGCAGCACTAGAGGCTGCTATTGGTTTATTCCCCAGACAGTGGCCTGTTCTGCCATCTCTTTTGACTCATCGACTGGCTGGATGGACGAAAGAGACTGTCCTGGAAGTGCTCCTGGCACCTGGGAAAAGGTGCTATTCAACGGACATGGCATCATACAATTAATGGCTCCCTGGAATCAAGCGAAGACTGTCCTTAACAGTGTGTATGGGACCTTCTGTCTGCCCTTTCACAGGGCCAAGCACTTCTGAAAAGTGATCAGGGCACGCTGCATAGGAGACACACAAAAATACAGGCCCAAGTGCTTTGGGGGCGGGGAAGGCAGAGAGGGAAGAGTCCTCCCCAACAAAATCAAAACCAGACGGATGGTCCTTCCCCTGGACTGTGCTGCCAGCCCAACACCATTCCAGTGCTGGCGAATAATAAAACAAATATTAAGAAGGAAAACACCAAACAACCTAAAAAGAATAGAATGCAGGGTCGGGGTAATTCATATCGATCAAACCACTGACAACAGGTCTGCAAGTTCTGCAGGTGAGTGGGGATGGGGAGATGGAGCCACAGAAAGAGAAAGGAGAGGACCACAGCTCTTCGGCCTGTGCCATGGGCATGCATCCGCGGTGGTCCAAACAGCTGGTGGTTTCCTGGCTCACAAGCATTACATGCCACAGAGTGGGGCAGCTCTCACAGGCACCCACCCGCTCCGGGCCTCCTCGCTGGTGCCCCAGCCCCTCTCAGCAAACATACATCAGCATCACCCTCTTTCCAAGAGTAGCGGAGGCAAAGGCTTATAGTGAGGGCAGAGGTTCCTCGCCACCGCGCCCTAGGGTGAGCGTAGTGGTAAGAATATGATAGTGGCGGTAAGAAAGTGGCACAGAGGTTTCAGAGAGTTGCTTCCGACCCCAGCCTCCTTAAATGCACCAGCAACTGGACTCATTCCTTTTTGGCGTCACCATCAGGACGACACCCCAGACGTGACAGTAATGCAGGTCACGGAGTTAGGGGGTCAGTCTGGGCCAGTGTCAGCGTGACCTCACTCCTGGGGACAGACGCAGCAGCGCTCCCATGGAGACGGGCACTTGTTGGAGAGGGTTCCGCACGGGGGAGGGCGGCCACAGAGAGGTGAGCAGAAAACCACAGCCTCGACACAAATGAAGCCACACTTGTCTTAGAAAAACGCACCTCTGGAGAAGGCTCAGGAATTTGAAGCAATAATTCCTGGGGGAGAAAAGCAAAGCATCTATGATGCTAATACACAAGCAAAGAACAGCGTCAGTCAGAAACCAAACCTTAGAAATCTGTCGCTCCAGTTTTGTAAACTAGAGACTACGGCTGCTTTCTCAGGAAAAAAATTATGATTCGCTCCATGTGAAGTAGGATTCATCAAAGTGAAATGATTTACTTACTCTTTCATCCTTTATTCCCCCCATTGACATTTGTGTGTCCTATGCAGCCACCCCCAATTTGTACTCATTTTTCAGAAGTGCCTGGCCCCGTGAGAGAGCAGGAGAGTCCTGCACAAAATGTTAACTACCATGTTTCCTCAACTTCCGGAATCCACTCATTGTAAGAGGCCACATCACTTTATTTTATTTATTTATTTTTAAAATATATTTTATTGATTTCCCACAGAGAGGAAGGGAGAGGGATAGAGAGCCAGAAACATCGATGAGAGAGAAACATCGATCAGCTGCCTCCTGCACACCTCCCACTGGGGATGTGCCCGCAACCAAGGTACATGCCCTTGACCGGAATCGAACCCGGGACCCTTCAGTCCGCAGGCTGACGCTCCATCCACTGAGCCAAACCGGCCAGGGTGAGACCACATCACTTTAATAGCTCCTTTTTCCAGGGTAGGGGGCGGGGAGGGAGGCAGACCTGCCGTAGTAAATATACAAGGATGGGACAAGCACTTTGACTTTAGAAACAACAGGGCTTGGACCTTCTTCAGAGACCTGCGGTGTCCCGAGGTCAGCCCACACGGATCCTCACATGTGGCACTCTCCGAGGGGACTGCCAGTGACCTGGGCAAAGCACTAGAACGAGCTCCTTGAGCAAATGCTCCAGAGGCTCTTTTTTTAAAGTATATTTTTAATTGATTTCAGAGAGGAAGGAAGAGAGAGAGAGAGAGAGAGAGAGAGCGAGCGCAAGAGAGACATCAATGATGAGAAAGAATACATGGATCAGCTGCCTCCTGCACACTCCATACTGAGGATCGAGCCCGAAACCCGGGCATGTTCCCTGACTAGAAATGGAACCGTGACCTCCTGGTTCAAAGGCTGACAATCAACCATGAGCCACGCCTCTGGGCCAGAGGCCCTTCCAGAAGGAAAAGTGCGACAGCGGAGTTGCAGCTCAGACTGGAGCTGGGTGCCAGCACCGGGGGTGTGAGGGGGAGAGTCATGTATAATCAGAAGCACCTCTTTCAAAACCCTTTCTGCTCATAAAAAAACACCCCCACATGGTCTGGGGGACAGGCGGGGCTCTCTCCCCACGCCCAGGTGTCCTCCTTCAGGGGGTGGGAAAAGATCTTTTGATTCTCTGCTCAGGCACCAGATGAAGGAGTGGGATTGTGTCTGGGGCCACATTATTAGAAACAAAAGTGCATTATCATCATTGCCAGGGCATGTGGTGAATTCAGATAAATTACGAGTGATGAGACTCCAGAGCCGAGAGAGATGTGTTTTTGTTTTGTCCTCCAAGACCTCCGAGAGCCGTGACGGGCTCACGGCTGCTGTGAGTCTCCCTCCGGAACAGATCTGGCTGCAGCGCTTCCCAAGCATGTGTCCACCCAAACGCGAGCTGCCAGAGCCCTGGTTGACTTCTCCAGGAAAGGAGCGCTGTTTGGGAAATGCTGCTCTACTCACTGCGCAGGATGGGGAGGATCCAACATGACCTTTGCATCAGAGCTGGCAACATTCTTCCCTCGGATTTAAATAGAGCGATGACTGTTCCTCCAATCTTCCTCGGTGGAGGCAGCTCTGAGGAATGGACCGGAGGAGTTCGTACAGCACAGCGAGGACAAGCCAGGGATGAGTCAGAGGCCAGGGTCATGTTACAGTGCCAGCCCCCGGAACCCAGCTGTGGTCCGGGATCACAGCAGCAGCCTCCCAGCGCCCTGGGGGTGGACGGCTCCCCTTGTCAGCCTCTCCAACTGTGTCTGAACAGAGGTGGCCCTTCTCAGCGAGCGCTGTCTTCTCAGTGAGCATACTTGCCTCCATGTGACACTGGGCTTTTTCACAACCAGCAAGCCAAGTTTCCCTCCTTGCTTGCTTCCTCCCTTTTTTATTGAGCACCAACTACAGATCCTGCACTGTTTTAACTCAGAGAACATCACGGAGAGCATAATGACAGGGCTCCTTGAAATGCCTAGTCAGGTGTGCATGTATGCGTGCGTGCGTGCGTGTGTGTGCGTGCGTGCGTGCGTGTGTGTGTGTGTGTGTGTGTGTGTGATGGGATGGATAAGCAAACAAGCATTGCAATAGCCCTTGTATATGCTCAGTTGGTGAAGTGGAGGAGGCCAAGGCACCTGAATTGGGATTTCAGGAGTCCTTCCTTCCACCTGTCTGTCCTCCATGTCAGGAAATGTACTCCATGCTGGGACACAAAAGGCCCAGTTCCAGTCCTCAGGAGCTCAGGGCCTAGTGTTCACAGGTGACAGCTGCACAGGGATGGGAGCCATAGGACCCAGAGATCCGGGGGCAGCGGGACCAGCTGCAAGTGGGTCGGGTGGCAGCTGAGCTCAGCAGACACGCAGAAAAACACTTACGGTGTTGCTAGCCTAGAAACAGGTCTCTCGGTGACGTGAAAGGGCAGTCCCCTGCACTTGGAAAAAATCCCAAGATACAACTGAAAGGGTTATCGCCAAGGTCAACAACCACCTTTGGTGGCAAATCTAGTAACCTCTTCTCTTTTCTCCTCTCACTCACCTCCTGGCATTCGACTGTGATTCTGAAACACTTTCTCTCTTAGCTTCTAGGTCGTCGTCGTCTGCTGCTTTACCTGCCAGATCACTAGGTGCTGCTCCTTCTAACTAACGCTAAACGTCGACTCCTCCTTTTTCCAGTTCAATCCATCAGCAAAGTCTGTCAGCTACATTTCCAAAATGGGTCTCAAGTTTATCCTTTTCTCATCTGCCTGGTTATGCACTGGTCCTTACGAAGTCTCCCAGGCTCCAAGCAGGTAGAGTGACCTTTTAAAAATATAAACCAGGTGATGTCTTTCCCTCACTCAGAACCCTCCAGTGTCTTCTCAACATACCCAGAAAAAAACCCAAACTCCGGACTCTGGCCTAGAGGGCTCTGCAGTTCTGCTCTCCACGCACCTCCCTGAGCTCACACACACCTCACTGCGGGGCTCTCTGCTGGGACACTACTGTGCCAGCTCTTCATAGGGCTCAACTGAATTTTTGTTTACGTTATTTAACCCATCAGAAAGTCGGTTTCAAGAAAGTCACCCCTTACCTGTCTTGTTTACCACTGTATCTGCAGTTCTAGAACTATGCCTGGTATAGAGTAGGTGCTCAATAAACACATTTTGAAGAAATGAATAAATCAAAACCATGCGACCTGAAGAAGGTAAATCTAAGACATTCAGCCTTCAAGATAAGCTTTGGTAAGATTACAGGCAGAAGTTCATTTTCAATTAAAAAATGAATTCAATAATCCTAAGGTTACAAAGATCCTATTAATCTATCTCCAACTTTGAGCAGCACCACTACATCGGTTATTTGTTTATTTATAACATTTCTACTTAACTCACAGAAACATGCAAAAAGAGGGAATTTCGCTGAATTTAGAGGAAATCACCTCTAAATCTGTGGGTCTCAGGGTCTGTTCATTTGTTGGAGATAAACAAGAAATGAGAGGCAGACCTGCTGGTGGTGCCCACTCCACCTCTTCTACAAGTTTTCTTCTTTTTACTTTCTGATATTTAAAGGTGTATTAAAATGCTGTGGCTAAGGTTCTAAACACATTCACTATAACCGATTTATTCTTCCCTTCCTCCTTCCCTCAAAACTGTGCCCAAATCTGTCACCAATGCCAATAAGCAGACAGGATCAGTGGCAGAGCTTACAAAAGTGAGGAGGAGACGGGAGCTCTGCTGCCCCCAGGCACCTGTCACTTAGTCTCCAGCATCCCCCAGGAAACAAAAACGACTTTTCTGTATTAAAGTTTAGTTAAGGGGTTGCAGATCCAAAAACATTCAACCAGGATAGTGGTTAAAGTGATCTGGAGGCAGACAGAGATGGGGATCCTGGTTCTGCCTGACCTTAAGCGAATTTCTTAAACCCATTGAGTCTCCCTTCCCTTGGGTGGGAGACCAGGATAACAAGACCACAGCACCTCAGGGTGGCCATGGGATTAAATAACACATGAAGAGCTTAGCACAGAGAAGGGCTCAATAAGCTTATTAGCGTTATTGTTGTTTTTGTCTTCCATTCGCAGAGTAAAAAGAAAAGCCAGGATTTGAGAACATGTTGACCTGCTATGTTCTCGACCCAGCATTAACTCTAATTTGAGCAGTAGCAAGTTCAAAATATAAAAATGTAATGTGCAAAAATATGTGGTCCTATTTCGTTGTAGATGTTCTTTGCTGTAATGCTTGATTTAAGGTCTAACCTTGTGCTAATCAGTCAGTCTGTCATTTCTTTCCTTCGGATCTATTACAAGGATTTCTTTAGGACCTATTATTCGACCTGCACTTTAAGAGGGACGATGGAAAGATGAAATAAAAAACAACAGCCCAGCTGGTGTGACTCAGTGGTTGTGTTCCTGGTCAGTCAGGGCACAATCCCCAGTAGGGGGTGTGCAGGAGGCAGCTGATCAATGATTCCCTCTCATCATTGATGTTTCTATCTCTTTCTCTGTCTCCCTTCCTCTTCCTGAAGTCAATAAAAACATATTAAAACAATAACAACAACAACAGGTATTGTTTCTGATCATAAGAAGCCCCAAAGACATATCAATCCAGGAGTTAATTCTGGATTGGCGATATATTCATCAAATTAAAGTGAAAAAGAAAAAAAACAAAACTACGAACACAATAAAGTTTGCATGGATTTACATGCTCTTGCCAAGTCTTATTAATACTGTCAGATTTGACAAGGAATATGTTCGATGAGACCAATTTCCTTTAATCATTTTATACTTCTCTGGTGTAATCGAGTCTCATAAAAGACAACTAACAACAACAAGAACAGAAATTTAATCCCAACAAAAAAATTCAGCTGAATTGACCAAAAAACCCAAACCCGCACTGTGTCAATTGGCATCTTCAGGCAAAAAGTTCTGCAGGCTAATTAGCCAGCGATGGTCCCCGGAAGCCAAGGGGCGCTGACATTGGGAGGGACTGACTTTCTCTAGGGCTCAGAAGCACAAATGGCTTGCTTCCTCCTCAACTAGAGGTCACCTGGAGGCAGACAAAATAACAAGAACAATTGCAGGAAACCCTGGAACCTCATTAACGAGCCTCCCATGTGCAGCACGGCTGGGCTGGGCTGCTCTCGGTACCCAACCGATATCAGCATCTGGATGTGCACGGAAGGAATGGAGGTGCCAGCCTTCACCAGCAAGTCCCTGTCACTCATTTATTTTGCAGCTCAGCCTCTCTGCTTTAGCTCACAGTTCATTAAATTCTACTGCATCACCATCAACATGCAAAACAGCTACTTGAAGGGCATTCAAAAATATAATCAGAAAAGGGAATAAAAGCCCTCTCTGAGAAAGAGGGAAAAAATTAATCCTCTTGTCTATTAAATGACATCTAGATTCTTTGGTTCCAATACATTTTTTTTTCCACTAGCATGACATGCAAGGATTATCTTTGTCTGATGGATGGGGTGCGGGGCTGTATGTTTCTCTGCTCAGAGGGCAAGCACCAGGTGTGGCTGAAAATTCTGAAGGAGCTGTGTGTGTAGATGTGTTACTTCTTTTTCTTTTCTGTTTTGACTTGGAGGTAGGAAAGACGGCAGCTTATGGGCTTCTGTGAGATATCCTGTTTGATGCTTTGTATGTGACTGTGATGAGGAAATTATCTTGATGATCACCAGCCCTGTGGAAGCTGAAACAGTAAACTTTCTACATGTTGCCATGTGATTCCAGAGAAGTTATTTCTGAGCTTAGTGTACAAGTGCACATGCACACATTTTAACTTGGAGGAAAATGTAAATATAGAAAAGCACAGAATATGATCTGACAAATGGGGATGTTTTATTTTATAGCAGTGGTGGTTAATGGGGGGGGGCGTGATTTTGGCCCCTAGGGGACACTGGCAAAGTCTGGAGACAGCTTTGTTTGTCATGGCCGGGGATGGAGGCCAGAGAAGCTGTTCAATATCCCACCGTGCACAGGACGGCCTCATAGCAGAGGAATACCCAGCCCCCAATGTTAACAGTGCCGCTGTTGAGAAACCCTGCTTTAGAGGAGTTCATTATGTAATTATGTTATGTGATAAAAACAGAAAAAATCACACTCCTCTCATTTAGGCAAATCATACAACTTCACCAATGTTCAACCCAATTACAAAATTATAACTGGGGTTCACCTATTACTTTTCTCTTTAATTATAATATCACAAGTTGATTAAAAATGTTACTATTAAGAAGAATAAAGTATTTTTTTCCCATTGCAGGCATCTTGTTTTGAGCTTATCTATGTGCCTGTGCATACAGACAGAACTCCCTACACACACACACACACACGCATACACTTGCATGTACACACACCACCCACATAGGATTCTTTTTGGAAGAAATGACAACACTACTTCTGGCTGAGATTGGGGCGCACCATAGCACTAACACACAAGGGAGCGTCACACCAGGCACTCTCCCACTGTAGCGACCACAAGGGAAAACCCTTCGGATTCATTAAAAATCTCTGCAACAGTTAACGGTCAACTGGTCAACGATAGCTTAACTTTTTTTTTTTTAAAGCAAACTTTGTTTCACTGCTGTGCTACTTTCCATTTGTGAGTTCCTTCAGTCATCACAACAACCTTATGGGGTAAACTACCCTCCCCATTTTAAGAATCAGACAACTGAAGCGTAGAGAGACAAAGCAATCTGCTAATAAATGGTAGAGCTGGACCTTGAATCGAAGCAGATGGACCCCAGAGAGGCTATTCCCAACCACGAGGCTCTCACATCATGTCAGTGCTTCAGCCACAGCTGGGACAGGGATGCCTTCGGAGTGGGGTCAGGGCCCCCAAGGCTAGGCTTTTGGTCCTGTTGCCCCCTTTCTTCAGCCGTCCCTAAATAGCCTCATCAACATACCTCAGGGGCTTTAGAGACAAAGCAATCCCTTCAAGTCCTGGGAAGATATTTACAAAGCACCTAAAGGGCCCTTGTGCAGACCCAAGAGGACAACACAGGTGGGGGGCGCACAGTAGGTGGCTCCCAGAGGATTTCCACACCATGCCAAGCAGAGGGTCTCCCAAACTTTTTGTGTCTGGGACCCCAGCTTGGGGCACAAGTCAGGAGCAGAAGGAATGTGGCCAGCCCTGGGAGGGGGCTTCACGTGAGCCCGATGGTGAGGTGGCCAAGGCCAGATGGACCACGATAGGGACCCAGGAGAGATCCTGGGAGCTTCAAAGCATTTCCTAAGGAGCTGATATTGGGCCTAATGTGAATGTAAACCATATTTAGAAAGCCAGCTCCTTGGGACTCTTGGCGACGTGATCATCTTCAGGCCGACAATTCTTGCCTCTGAGAGTGTGGGAAGCAGAAGATGAATCATAGGCCACAGTTTGTAGGCTGACCTCAGCGTGCACATCCCCTGAGATGGGGCAAGAAACGAAGACAGGAAGCACTTGACTGAATTGGTTTTCCCATTTTTCATGAGGAACATTCAACTTAATAAAAAATAGCCACACTTTATTGACAATAATAGCTACCCTTTCTTTATTTCCTTACCATGTGCCAGGAAACTACTCTACCTCCGTTCCTTCTGTAACTCCACGAGGCAAGAACGATCGCTTTCATTTCGGAGGAAAATGAGGCTCAGAAAGGTCATGGAAGTTAACCCACGCTCACACAGGGAGTCAATGTAAGGCAAGAGTCTAACTCGGGTCTGTTTGGCTCCGAATTTCATGGTTTTTCTACGATGGGCTTTTTCACATTACCACTGACCTCCAAAGTCCCATAACCAATGGCCTAAATACACACACACACACACACACACACACACACACACCCTTAAAGAAGCAGGTCCTGGCCAAGTAGCTCAGTTGGTTGGAGTGTTGTCCCCATATGCTAAGGTTTCAGGCTCAATCTCCGGTCAGGGCACATACAAGAATCAACCAACGAATGCATAAATAAGTGGAACAACAAGCCTATGTTTCTCTCTCTCTCAAAATAAAAATAAAGAAATAAACAAACAAACAGGAGACCAAGATCGGAATGCTGCCAGGTGCCCATCTCTCTGTGTATGCCATGATTCTCAAAATCCCGGGGCCAAATCACAGGTGCTGACAATGAGCAAGTTTCTAAAAGAGCACACAGTCCAGTCCCCTGTCATTTTACAAGTCACAAACCTAGGGTCTCAGGGCTGCACAGAGGCTGAGTTGGGATTTGGCCCCAGATGTGTTGGCCCCTGGGCAGTGTCCCTCCCGCTGCATGGCAGCTCTGCTTCCCAGGGCCAGGGCAGGGATGATTCTGGGTGCTGGGAATACAGAGTTGAAAAGGACCACCCCTGATCCTGAAAGGATCCTAGAAATTGGTGAATGTTCTGAGAGAGTCCACAGATAACTGCAGTGCGTGGCAGGCCGTGGGAAGTGGCACAGGAGCAAGGAGGTCTATGGGTACTGAAAGGTGTAAATCCAATCCAGGGGGACACAGGGGAGAGGGATGCCAAGGGGAGAAGTGGGAGGAAATGAAGCCATGCTCTGGGTATATCTGCAGGAAGGTGCCTCACACCAGCCATTGTGCGCCGTGAGGCAGACAGAGTCCTTATTTTGCAGACACGATGGAGACACACGAGGCGACCTGCCCCCACAGTTAATGGGGAGTCATGTGAATGGCTTTGTTAGCCTCTAAAGTCCATGTTCTCTCCACTACAACAAACTCCAAATGCTGTTTATGAAGGCCTGGGTGGTTGGGAGGTCAGGAGTAGGTCAGGTCAGGAGTGGCTCAAGCACCCACCCCAAGTTCCACCCCGGTGGCTTCCTTTGCATATATAGTTATAGACTGAGGTTCCACATGAGATTCTATTTGAACAAAGCTCTGCAACTAACCAAATCAAGTCTGAAGCCCTGTCTACGTACGAGTTGCTAGCTGGCAGGTGAATGGGTCAGGCCTTGGAGCTTGGGCAGGGCGGGGCAACAGGCGATCTATGCAGCAAGGCCGTGAGGGACAATGACCAGCAAGCAGGCAAAGCACGCACTTCCCTGATTTTGTGTTCAAAACCAGGCTCTACACCTGCCTCGCTTTGAGACCTGGGGCAAGGCATTCCTAAGCTTTATCTTCCTCAAGTTCAACATGGTATCATATTGGTCTTACTTCTTAGGGCTGTTGAGAGGATTACGTGCTCAGAGATATGGAGCCCAACACTTAGTACAGTGACATTCTTTTTAACTTGTTGAAAATAGTAAGACTAGGGGTAAAACAACAAAAAAAGAAATGTCATGAAACTATAGGAGGAATTCTTAGGGAAACAAAGAAATCTTCACTGTCCCCGGAGAGTTGCCATGGTTCTGAGCTCTGCCTTGCCTTCTCCTGGCCTCGATAAATATGGGCTGTGAATCGGTAGGACACACACCTGGAAGATGAGGTGTCCTCATTGCTGCTTGTCAGCTGGTTCAGCAGGAAGCTCAACAGAGACTGGGCTTTGGGTGATGAGATCAGTAACTCAAACCCCCAAACTAATTTACAGCCACTGCTCAAAGCAGATGCCACAAAACACTTGGTTATCCCCCTAAACAAGACTTGGCTCTTGTCCCAAAAGGCCTAGAATAGAGGAAGGCGCGTGAATCAGCAGAGCCAAGCCCTAGAGGCCTCCTTCATGGGCTAGGTGGGGCCTTGCCTTGGGCAGAATTCTGCAGGGCACAGTGGAGTCCTGGGTTCCTTTCATTAAGTCTCTGTCAGTGAATGAAGATCCCAGTGAAGGTTTTAAGGGCTTACGGGATTTCTGTCTGTCTTGCTTGCTGCTGTATCCCAGTGCCCAGAACAGCAGCACATTCCTGTGAATGAATGCATGACGACCCCATTCGGGGTGATCTGGCCTCTGCATCTGCTGGACACACAGAAGCAATTGGCCACAGAGCTTCCATGGTCATTCACCACTCAACTAGTCTGGGCTCTTCTCTCCCCTGCTCTGCTCTCAACCCCACCGGCCACCTCAGCTGGTAGCACCAGCACCGGGTCTCTGACAGTCCCTTCGGAGAAGTTGGATCTTTTCTCTCTTCCCGGCATAAGGGAGGGGTCATTTGCTACACAGCACTGAACAAGAAGGTCAGCGCGTGCTGGGCACACGACTGGTTCCTCTCATGCTCATTCTGCCAGGTACGACAAGGTTAGAGCTAGAAGCACTCACAAAGCCACTCCTCATGGAAGAGACTAGAAAAACCAAAGCCTTGAGACAGTAAGCACGTAGCCCAAGGTCAAAGAGCTGGCTGCAGGGAGGGGCAGGAGGTGGCCTCTAAACAGAGCTCTCTGTAAACACGTTTAGGGCCTTCTCTGCCTGTGCAGGTCAGCAAGTGCTGGCAAGTGCCCCAAAAGCTTGGATTTTCTTTCTGTATGTTATGAACACAAAATATACCTACAGTATAGACACAGGTAAAATCTGATGTATCTAGACATGTACATATCACATATCTACATATTCATAAATGATATTAGGAAACATAAAAACGACGACCACCCCTCAGCATCCACGGGGCTAGTTCCAGCACCCCCTGCCAATACCAAACTCCGCAGGTCCTCACGTCCCGCATAGAAAATGGCGCATAACAATCGATACAGTCGGCCCTCCACATCCGTGGATTCCAAACCATGGACTGAACATATGTACTGTTTTCAACTGGCAGTGGGTTGAACCCACGGATTTGAAATGTGTATGGAGCACCGACTGCATAGTTAGGGCAAAACCTGCTTGTACGTGGACCTGCACAGTTCAAACCTGTGTTGTTCACGGGTCAACTGTATTCCGTAGTTCCAAATACATTTACAGAAGAGCTTAGATAAGCTCAACTCCTCTTATTTTATACCTATTATTACAGAATAGTGACAACTGAAGGGGCAGGGGGAAATGAGAAATTCTGAGTGTGAGAAGGGATAACATGTAGTTTGTAAAATTATAATCTATCTATATAAAAGCCTAAGTGACCAGCTGACCGTTTGACCGTCTGACCGGTAGCTATGACACGCACTGACCACCAGGGGGCAGATGCTCAATGCAGGAGCGGAACCATAGGCATGGAAACATGGAAAAGACTGATGAATCTCAGAGGGAAGGGGGAAGGGGAGGGCGGGAAGAGATTAACCAAAGATCTTATATGCATACTAGAGACCCGGTGCATGCACTGGAGGGGTCCCTCGGCCTGGCCTGCGCCCTCTCACAATCCAGGACCCCTCAGGGGATGCTGGAGAGCCAGTTTCAGCCCGATCCCTGCTGGCCAGGCTGAGGGACCTCACCGGTGCACAAATCTGTGCACCGGGCCTCTAGTAATATTAAAATTGCCTTGATTTATTTAAGGTACAATATTTAATGTGCTTTGACATTTAACAGTGAAGGAAGGCACTTAGATTTTATGTTCATCAAAAGGGAGTATGGCTTAAATAAAAAGATTGGGACATACTGTTCTGGAACTGACAGCATATTACAGCGTTGGAAATCATCTGGCCCAACGCCCCCCTTTAAAAAGATATGGGAACTTCCACCCAGAGAGGTTAAGTAACTTCCCAGCTCAGGTCAATAGCTATTTATTCGTTCCTGAGGGGAGCGGCAGGGTGGACTTTATCTGGTGTATGTTCATGGCGCCTGCACTGACAGGGAGTCCCGGGTTTGCTGGTGACGAGATGAAGGCAATTTATTACACCAAGGATATAAAAATTCAGAGGGAAAGCGGATTCCCAAACACCTGCATTTTTTTTTTAACAAGGAGGATTCCTCTAAAAGGCGAAGCCAGCCTCAGGGAGGTACCCAATGGCCCGGAGGGACTTGCTCCTGACTCCCAGGCCTCCTTGGTGTAGAGCCGGAGACCCCGCCTGCCCCTCTCTTTCAGGGGAGTGACTCCTCCAGCCACCGCTCTCCCCTCCCTGTGTCACCTGCAGAGGCTGCGGAAAGGCTGGGCGGGTGGGTGGTTTCAGTCTAGTCCCATCCACCTAAACAAGTTTCAGGTTTTCTCTCATTGGCTCTGACAGGACTGAGCGTTTCAGCAGCAGGACTACAGATCCTAAAATAGTGACCCTGCGAGCAGAGGCTGAGCCCCAGGAAGGATGTGCCCACAGGCCTGGGCTGAGACAGACAGAGGGCCGGACCCCGTCTGGGGGCCCATGGGCGGCCGCTGCTTCCGCGAGGCGGCAGGAGTCCACTTACCGCAGTGCGACTGGAAAACCTGTGGCTTGACGACCTGATTACAGGCACTGCACACTACGAGATAGAAGTCGTCATGTGCTGGGTAATGGCCAAATAAGTGCATATCTGTGGGGGAAATGAAAACAGGTGTTTTTGAAAAAGCAATTAAGTCTCAGAGGTGTAGAGCTTCCTCAAGGACAGTTTTTCAAACGAGACACCCGGAAAGGCAATAATCGTCACCAGAGGGAACGTGGCTAGTCATAATGCAGCTCCCCAACTCTCAGAGAAGTGCTTGCCTCGGAGAATACCCCCTCTTTCACCCTTGGAAAATGGCTTGCTGCCGCTGCTGGTGTAGCCGTGGTGGCCGGGCTCCCTGAGTCCCATGTGATGGGGCATTAGCCTGTCCCGAGAGAGCCATGTGAGCTGGGACCCAAGGAGGCACAAGTTATTTTAGGAGGGGGTCCCCCAAACCCATTCTGACTTAAGCAGAGGTCTCTCAGGTGAGTGAGGGGGAAAGAGGGGGACCCCAAGGTGAAAGGAGCCTCAAAACGAGAGACTTGCATTATTCATCTGACTAACGTTTAGCAAGTGTCCGCATGCACCAGGCACCATGCTCGGTGCCGGGGATGACTGGTGAACAAGGCGAGGGCCCTGCCCCCCTGGCGCTCACAGTGAGCAGAGAGAAACATTAAGTAGAGAACCGCACAGGTCATCGTGTGGTCATAACTGTGGCACGTGCTGAGGAGGTGTGCAGGGTCCCATCACAGCATGGGATGCTCTGGGGAGACTTCCCTGGGAGGAGCTATTTCCGCTGGCGTTAGGGGCAGGGGTGTGTGTGTGTAGGGATTAGATAAACACAGAGCCAGGGGAGGGAGTGGAAAGTGACAGGCCTGCCAGGGAAGGAGGCTTCTGTGTTGGAGGAACCTCTCAGCTGGGACAGAAGAACAAGGGGAGAGCCCAGCAGAGGTAAGCCTTGTAGACCGAGGTAAGGATTTTGAACCTGATTTTAGGAACAATGGGAACTTACAGAAGGTTTTTAAACAAACAAACAAAAAATGACTGGATCAGACATATAGTTACATGGCCCAAGAGGCATGTGTCCATACAAAAACTTGTACAGGCATGGTCACAGCAGCATTATTCATAACAGCCCAAAGTGGAAACAACCCAGACATTCACCAGTGGGTGAATGGATAAACAAAATCTGGCATAACCAGACAATGGAATACTATTCAGCCACGAAAAGGAATAAAGTACTGAGACCTGCTACAACATGGGTGAGCCTTGAAAATATTACGCTAAGTGAAAGGAGCCAGACACCAAGGGCCACATATTGAATGATTCCATTTATAGGAAACGTCCAGAATAGGCAAAGCTACAGAAACAAAAATTAGATTAGTGTTTGTCATGGGCAGGGGGGCTTGGAGGGAATTGGGGAGTGACTGCTAAAGGGTGCATGGTTTCTTTTCTTTTTTAAAAAATTTATTGATTTTAGAGAGAAAAGGAGAGAGAGAGAGAGAGAGAGAGAGAGAGAGAAACATTGATTTGTTGTTGTTCCATTTATTTATGCATTCACTGCTTCTTGTATGTGCCTTACCAGAGATTGAACCCGCCACCTTAGTGTATTGGGATGATGCTCTGACCAACTGAGGCACCTGGCCAGGGCTTGGGGTAATAAAATGCTCTAAAATTGATAAAGGTGATGGCTGCACAACACTGTGAATCCTATATAATAAAAGGCTAACATGCAAATTGTCCCCGCGACTGGGAGTTCGACCAGGTGGCGGGGCTGGCCAGCCAACTGCCCACAGCCCCCCCAAACCCCCCCTGCCAGCCCCGCCCCCGATCGCCCCCACCCCACCCCAATTGGGTGTGGGGCCAGCTGGCCAACCTCCTGCTTCCCTTCCCCCTGGATGGCCCTAATCAGTCCGATCAGGGCTGGCCAGCCGGACCCCACCCGTGCAAGAATTCATCTCCCCAGGCCTCTAGTATACTATAAAACACTGAATTGTATACTTTAAATGGGTGACTTGTTTAGCATATGAACAAAAGTTGTCAAAAAAAAAAAGAGAGAGAGATCAGTTCTGAGGAAACAGGTGGTCACATCTCCTTGTGCACCGCTGGGTGGAGGCAGAGCCTGGAGGCACCTGGCCTACTTCTTCTTAGCCCACTAGCTCTAGAGACACTTCAGCCCTGAGAGCAAGGTTCTGATAAGTCACCAGAGAGTTGACGGAGGCATTGAGACAGTGTATGCATGACAATGCCTTCTGACGCAAACCCCTTGAACAACTTCTCCCCAACTCCCTGAACCCTCATTTCTAGACCCAACCAGTGTTTTTAACAGAAAACACCAAACACACAATGGTTTCCCCCAGCTGCAGGGCGAGGCCACAGGGAAGAGCTGAGTTCCTCATGATACGGGGACGGCTCGTTTATAACCAAGCAAATGTTTAATTAACGAAGGTACACATCACGGCTCTGTGTTCTTTCCTCAAAGCAGCCTGCTTCTTCGTGGAAAGTAGAAGCGACACCTCTGTCGTATGCAAGGAGCTGAGGCCCCTGTTCCCCAGGAGAAGGCGTGTTTCTAGAAGGGGGAGGCCGGGTCCCCCTGCAGGGTCCTGCTCGGGTTCCAGGTGCACGTGGCCCCAACTCGCCCACAGCACGTGACGGGACAGGGCTGGGGACGAGGGTGCACTGAATTTCCAACTCGCCGGTGGTCCTGGGTGAGGCCTGTGACTTCCCCACTCTAGGACTTGACTCTATTTCCATTTCTGACTCAGACTTGTTACTGAAGGGGAGCATCATTAGTCAGTGCCTGGTGGGCGGAGGCTGTGGAAGCAGAGGCTGAGAGAGAACCCAACTGGGACAAGAGGCCGGTAGGTGAGGAGGCCCATGCTGGGCCCACCCAACGTGCCCGGGCCCTCGGTTCGGAGCCTCGCAGCATGGAGGGGATGCCTCTCACTTCTGAACGGCTGACACCCTGCTGTTTTACTTTTTACTTACAGGTTATTTTTATAATGAACGTTTTAAACAAATAACAAAAGTGATCCATGTTCTTTGAAGATACATTTGAAGACTACAGAAAAGCAAAAAATAAAAATAAAAAAAAATAAAAAATCACTGGCAACTTTTATTAACACCTTGCATCTCATTTAGATTTAGTTACATTTTATATCCAGGAACATGTGAGACCAGGAGCTGGAGGACTAAGACACTTATTAATTCAACAAACCTTACTGAGCTGCCTTACACCATTTCTGCAATAGATCTAAAGGAATAGAAGAAATTCATTAACTTTTTAAAAAACAGGCATTAACAAAAATTTCTTGAGCACCTACTCTGTGCCAGAAGCTGTGCCAAGGGCTGGAAGCTGAGACCAGACACGGCAGGGTGCGGGCACTGTGTCTGCACCTTTGCTATACACGCCAGATGACCTGGGAGGCCTGTCGGGATTCCACCGGATGTACCACTGCTTCTGTATTCCTTTGGAAACCTGCAGGCCTCTACCCTGTGCCCCACACACCTCTTATGTCAGGGGTTGAAGGTAAAGGTGAGGCTGGTCAGAGACTGGCCACCTGGGGGTGTGTTGCACTCCAGGCCCTTCACTCCACTGGGACTTTTCTTGATTTCGTCTAAGGCAGCTTCAACTCTGCACACGTCTGCTCAGAGCATGTCTTCTGTAGAAATCGAGAAAACCTGCTTGCCTATGTGATCCATTCCTCAGTGGGCCGACCTTAGAATTTCCTCTAGAGACGGCCCAGTTCTGAGAACCTGGCAGATGGGGAACAAGATAAGGGCACTTGGCTGCTCGCAAGACCACCACTTCGGGTGGCTAGGTGATCACAGTCACGTGCTGTTTGCTCAGGGAGGAAGGACAGGAAGAATTGAAAATCAGTATGCCCAGCACAAAGCTAGGTATTCTATTCATTCTCTCTCTCTCTCTCTCTCTCTCCCCCCCACCCTAAAACATTCAGTGCACAGTTAAAGACAAAACCATGGTTTGTTGAGGTGGGCTTGTGCAGCTTGGAAGAGCCAGCTGTGCATGTCTCTTCCCAACTTGTTCAGTGATATCACGGTGGCAGCTTGAATCAGCCATCTGGGAGCATTTACACCAGTGGTTCTCAACCTTCCTAACGCCGCGACCCTTTAATACAGTTCCTCATGTTGTGGTGACCCCCAATTTCATTGTTACAAATTGAACATAATTAAAGCATAGTGATTAATCACAAAAACAATATGTAAATATATACAAAACAATATGTGTTTTCCGATGGTCTTAGGCAACCCCTGTGAAAGGGGTCGTTCGACCCCCAAAGGGGTCGCGACCCACAGGTTGAGAACCGCTGATTTACACCATGGAAATGGGCAAACACTACAAATCAGGTCTTTTCTTTTAGAGCGCTGGTTGTTAAACATTTACCCGTGCACCACTGAATAAAGATGGGAAAAAGAGGGAGAGTGAAACCATCTGTGACAACACCACCTAGGGCAGTGGTTCTCAACCTTGGCTGCACATTGAATCACTTGGATCTTTTTAAAATCCTGATTCCTGGGCCTCATCCTC
>NW_005871066.1:9595363-9614039 GCF_000147115.1 Myotis lucifugus | reverse complement strand
TTCTTTGTTACTAATGTTGTGTCCACCTCATACAAAGAAACAGAATTTCTGGAGGATGAGGCCCAGGAATCAGGATTTTAAAAAGATTCCCAGGTGATTCTAATGTGCAGCCAAGGTTGAGAACCACTGACCTAGGGGAACCACTGCTGACAGAGTAGTATTCATCCTTCTAGACTTCGTTATGTGATAACATCATTTTAGTTAATCCTCATAATTAATCTGTGAAGTTACCATCATCACCATTTTGCAGGCAAGGAAACACAAGTAACGTAATTTGCTTGAGATTCACAGCTGCGATTTGTAAAGGGGAATGAGATTCCAGGACACGGACTCTGAAGCCAACGCCCCCTCATGTTATCAACTTCGTCTAGCAAAACGGGCCTGTTCCCTGACAGCACCTGAGGCAACTGCAGCCTTCCCTTCCCCAACACCCACCAAACCCACCCGGAAGGTAGTGGAGGGGCGGGGGGAACAAGCTCAGCTGTGATGGAAGGAGAAACGCTGTTTAGGAAACAAAGTAGTTTCTACAAAAGTAAAATAACTGATTTCCTGTGTAGTTGGTTAACTGTTTCTTAAGTTAATATTGAAAAAGAGATGGACAGGACGGGAGTAGCATTGTATTCGAGATACACAGCTTTCTGAGGGGAACACTTCTGACAAAGTCACATGCGTGTGCATAAACGTTAGTTGGGATCCGTACTCGCTTTTTGAAAATGGCTGCAGCGAAGGAAAAGGCAGGGTGGCACCCCGGAGTCACTGTTTGCACAGGACTTGTTTCTAAGATGGGAAGGCAGCCGGTTTTGTAGATTTAGGATCAAACTAGATGCTGTGCACTTTTGAATTTGCCCCTAGACACCTTCCAAAGCTCGAGACTGGCATTATGAAGCCACAACTGGTGAGAGTTTAAAAGATGCAGAACGTGAGCAAGAGTGAATAAGGACTGACTCCTTCCTCTTGCGAGTGGGAACGCCACGTACAGCACAGGGTGCCAGAGAAGCTGCAGGGAGCGGGCCTGCTTTGAAGGCCATGGACCAGCTCGTCAGCCACCGCTGACACCTGTGCTCGCCGCAGAAACCCCGCAGTGGGAAAAGAAAGCAAGACACACGACTTTGAATTTTAGTTTCTTAAGAAAAGGTAAAGTCCCGGAGAAAGGCTTGGTTTCCCTAAAAGTCTTTCCCAGAGTTGTGAAACCACCTCAGTTGCTATAGGAATTATAAAAATGGCAAGGTAGTACGACTCTAGCATAAAGACCATTGCATTGCCTTTTAAAATTATGCCCCCCCCCCCTTTAACTGACTCTAAAAAATATTGAAATGAAGACATTGAAATGGATTTATGTAGTTTCAACACTCCAGGCCCTTTCCACTGCGAGTCCTGCTTGCAGTGCAAACCTCTGCCCGTGGTGGGCAACGGGCACAGACCTTGGTCGAGCCTCAGGACGTGACACCAGCGACGACAGCCAGCGAGCCGGGTGCTACTGGACTTCTTTGGAAAACTATCAAAAAGATGAGCTGGTTGCTGGCAGCGGTTTTGATTTGTGGGCTTCCGCCTACATAAACTCAGACGTGGGAAATTATTGGGAAGAACAGTCACAGTGTGTCAAGGACGCACGTGGCTGCCTCCAAGCGGATGGGGATCCGGACGCGGAAAGGCACCTACAACAATGACGCGTGTCAGATCAGAAGGAGCGCCCCTCGCGCCGGGAGAGGCTGGTCCTCTGAGCCGCCCCCCCCCGCCCCAGTCTTAATGTGCTCATTATACAGTTTTTATTAATTCATCTTTTCTCTCTGCTAGTGGAGTTTTCAGCTGCATTTTAATCACTTATGTCAAACGGAAAGCTTGAGGGGATAGAAAAAAATGCTTCTCCTTTGCTGACAGGGTGATTCTATTGGTTCCCCAACCCCAAAATCTCCTTCAATTCACAGAACAAAACAACAGGAGGTCTTCAAAGCGGGGACGCCAGACCCGACACCTCCTACTTCCCCAGCAGAACTTTCAGCTCCCCTCTAGGAAAATGCAAATAGGGCGGCCACTTTCTGTTGTTCAGACCTCTGAAAACCCAGGGCCTGATGGGAGGGCTTCAAAACAGCGAAATCTGGGCAGGGAAACTGAAACACGGGGCCTGGGAAAGCAGGCCTCGGCGAGCGAGAGCGAGTGTGTGCGGGTGGCAGGTGCTGAGCCTTTCTTCTCAAACACACCAAGGACTAAAAGGGGCCCCAGCCTCCTCCTGCTGTGGCTGGGCAGGAAGTCACCCCCTGGCAAGGCCGGGGCCAGGAGCCAGGCCTGGTGGCAGGCGGAAGCTCCCCATTAAGCTGCATGAACTATTCTGTCCCGATCCCCAGCCCAACCAGCCCACAAACCCCAACCAACCCACACAGCCACGTGAGACAGCAGAGCCCCTCCTCCCTCAGAAGGGCCTTTACACACATGCGTTCACGGTGTACTGAGGCCAGGGGGCTGCAGGGTTCCTTCAGGCCTCGGGCCACAGGGCAGCCCCTCTCACCAGCCTCTCCTCTGGCTTCCACCAGACCTCACAGGACTCTCATCCTGCAGCCGAGGAGGGAAGGCAGAGGGTCCCAGGAGGTGACTGCAGCCCAGAGTTAGAGCAAAAACTACAGGTCACGGGACCTGTAAGTTGCAATGCCTGAGAGCTGGGCCCTGGAGTCTGGCAGTCTCGGGTTCAAGTCCTAATGCTGCCATTTGTTTCTCATCTGGAATTAAATGACATGTGTGAAGGGGCTGGTACACAGTCAGGACGGAAAAAAATACAAGTATTGTTATCTATGGCTCCCTTCCTGTTTCTCCGACTCCCCTGTCCGCTCCTCGGGAAGCCTTCTTTGATGCACCCAGAGGAGAGGCCGGATCTCCCCTGCCCCAGGCCCTCAGAACCATGGCTTTCCTAAGGCAGCACTAGAGCAACCGGCTTACACCTCTCACCAGACTGGGGTCTGGAGGACAGGAATCACGACGTTATACCTTCCTAGCCAACCAGTCTGGCACATGGTAGCTGCCTAATAAATGAAGTTCTCAGGAAATCGATTTACTTTTGATGCCCCTTAATTTTCTCTTCTCTCAAAGGGGGATGTTGTAAATGATAATAAATTGCCCTAATATCCATGTTGTTATCTAAGATTACAAGGTCAATAATAATGTTTATTTGTTCATTCTCTGAGAAAAGGGCTCTGTGAATCTGAGAACACACTCCAGATGGGTCCCCTCAGGGAAGAAGGGCTGAGCTCCTGCCCTCACCATGCTCCGTGCATGAAGGTAGGCTCTGCCTCCTCCGGGAAACACGGCCTCCACCCCCATCCCCAGTGATGGCCTCTCAGAGCCAGTGTTTGGGGTGGGCTTTAGGGGTGTTTTCTGGCTGTCCCCTCTGGTCCCATTTTCTATGTCCTCACCTGGGGGCTGCATGGTGTTTTGGACAGTGAGCGCTCAGGGCCTGGAGACCTAGACGGCCCACTCTTCCTGATTTAACTCCATCCTGTACCACACTGGACCAGCACAGAAGCCAGGTGCAGCCCAGGGCACACTCAGCGATCTGCGTCCAACCTGGCAGAGGATCTGATGAGCTGGCTGGGCAGTGATATCCCTGGTAGCCAAGGGAAGCATTTTGCAAAGGGCTCCCCTTTGCTATGCCTGGCTTAGGCAACAATGCAACAATTTGTCCCTAAAAACATTCCTGGGGATGTAAACTTAGCCCCGATTCTCTCCCTTAAGCAGATTCAGGATAGCCAGGGTCCCCCTGTCCAGTCATACATATCTTTGCCCATCATTCCAGCCAGGTCAGCAGGTGGCTTCTGGCCTGACATCCCCACCTCTGGCCCTCAGGACAGATGAGAAACATGTAATCACTTTGGCTGGTTTCTGGGTCCTGATAAGATATCCTGGCTAAAGTCATTTTTAGAGCAAGGGTCGCTCGGGCTTAGAGATCAGCTGCATGGACAAGAGAGCCCCATTACGCCCTCACCAGTCAGCCCCAATGCCCTCGGCCCAGCCTGGGAGAAGTTCTGTGTAGAGGACCAGGATGGGTACAGCATATTCAACTAAGGGCCTGGAGGTAAAAATTATATAGTTCACTATGACTTAGAGCAGTGGTTCTCAACCTTCCTAATGCCGAGACCCTTTAATACAGTTCCTCATGTTGTGGTGACCCCCAACCATAAACTTATTTTCGTTGCTACTTCCTAACTGTAATTTTGCTACTGTTATGAATCATAATGTAAATATCTGATATGCAGGATGTATTTTCATTGTTACAAATTGAGCATAATTAAAGCATAGTGATTAATCACAAAAACAGTATGTAATTATATATGTGTTTTCCGATGGTCTTAGGCGACCCCTGTGAAAGGGTCGTTCGACCGCCAAAGGGGTCGCGCGACCCACAGGTTGAGAACCGCTGACTTAGAGAGAGAAGAAAAACACCAAACTGTTGGGGGAAATTCCAGTCCATTCCCCAGGCTTCATGCCTAGTGGCACTTAAAAGGCTGATTAGTAGAGAGGACTGTGACTCATTAGAGTCATCACCAGGCGCCTTCCCTCTCAGGTTCTCCCAGCTGGGTCACTGAAATGTTTAAATGTTCACTTAAATCCTGATGCTCACATTACCTCCAACTTGAGGACTATAGTTTGGATAATATTTGTTTTTGCAATATCACTAGGCCTCCCTGGGCATTTTTTCTCAACGCTTCTTCAGTAGGCCTTGCTCTGCTTCTCCGGAACAGGCATTTCCTACCGCGAACCTCCCTAGTCTGTGTGAGGGCAGCTTCCAAGTGATGGTGGGGTGACTCGGCACCTCCATCTTGGGCATTTCTTGGGTCCAGGTGAGTCTCCTAGTGTAGTCTGTGATGCCCTCCCTTTCCAACCCCACTGAGAGAGATCTCTGTGGGGTGGAGTGGGTACCATATTTAATGGAATAGGGCAGTGGGTTTGGGGAGAAAGAAGTGATAACTCAATATGATGCTTTTCCTTGCAAGAAATGTATGATCAAAGAGAATTTTCAGACTGAACAAAACAGTGATGTTAAGCACAGCTGAAATGGGTCGAGCGGAATCAATAGGACATCTCCTCTGGTGTCTTTTTGTTAAGGCTTAAAAAATATTGATTTTAGACAGAGGAAGCTGGAGGGAAAGAGGGAGAGAGGGAGGGACATTGATTGGTTGCCTCCAGCATGCACCCCAACCGGGGATTGAACCTGCAACCTGGGTATGTGCCCTGACTGAGAATCGAACTGGTGACCTTTTGTCGCACAGGGCAATGCTCAACCAACCAAGTCACACCGGCCAAGGCTCTTCTGGTGTCTTTTCATATAGTCCAGTGTCCTGTTGTGGCAATCTAACGGAGTCTGGAGGATGGGCATCTGCATGCTAACTGATCCCTTAGTTCCTTTCTGGCTCTTCAGTTATGATGACTGGTCCAACACACAGTGTGTCAGGAGAAGGATGAGCAAGGAAGAGGAGAGGAGGGGAGAATACCACATCCATGTTACAAAAGAGCACAAAATTTGAGTGGTTTATTCTTAAAAGGAGTTAGTGAAGGCCATCTATCTATAGTTCATCCATCATTATCTATCTATCTATCTATCTATCTATCTGTCATCTATCATGTCTCATCTATCATATCTGATCTATCATCTATATCTATTTATATATACCTATCATATCTATCACCTATCTCTATCATCTCTATCAATCATCTATCTTGACCTACTTATCCTATATACCCTATTATATCTATATCATCTCTCCTATCATATATCTCTAATCGTCTATCTATCTAATCTATCATATCTAGCTCTATCTCATCTATTATCCATCTCTATCATCTTTCTATATCTATCAATTATATGTCATTTATCATCTATATAATCATCTATCTTGATATATTCTATCTATATCTATCTTTATCTCATCTATCATCTATCTATTATATCCATCTTATCTCTCTCTCTCATCTCTGTCCATCAAACATCTCTCTTGATATATATCTATCCTATTAATTTTATCTATCTCTTTTCATCTATCTATCTATCTATCTATCTATCATCTATCAATCATATATGTCTATTGTATTTATCTGTCTCCATCTCATCTATGTATCATTTATCTACCTATCATCTCTATCTCTATCTTTTTACCTACCTCTCTGCCTATTACATTGGTTGAGTACTGTGGTTCTGAGGTGGACTTCACTCAGTCCGAACCTGTTTTATTGCTACACCAACTGCTACATTTTGGGGGTGATATATGGCTT
The DNA here is from genome assembly GCF_000147115.1 of Myotis lucifugus. NCBI lineage: Eukaryota > Metazoa > Chordata > Mammalia > Chiroptera > Vespertilionidae > Myotis > Myotis lucifugus. Next base: position 9,607,784 of record NW_005871066.1, on the reverse strand, counting down.
CATTAAAATTAAAATTAAAAAGAAAAAAAGAAACCTAGACAACAGCAAAATATTAATTAGTGTTCAAGGCTGTATTATAAACTACATGAGAATGTGGACCACGCCTCCTGCATAGCTTCGAATTCCCTTCCGTTCATGCAGTGGGAGCCAAGCAGAAATCTGAATTGAAGTTCTTGTAGGCAACTGAATTCAGCCTTCTCTCTGAAACAGACTTCGGGCTTAAGAAACAAGGGCTGCTCTGAGGCATACCAGAGAACCTGATGTCTACCATCTTGCTTCTTGAGATTCATATGCCAGGAGGTTCTCACTCTGTCCTGATGAAAACAAGACGGAGAGCCCTGAGCAAAGGAATGGGGTGGGGATGGGGTACCCAGCTGTCTGTGGGAGTCAAACCGCATGTACTGAGGGTGTTCACAGGCCTCCCAAGAACAGGACAACGATGAAAGAAGCACTTCTCTTAGCCTTCGGCACTGTTTGAATATTTTAATTTAGAAATGCACTGAAGGCCAGGCCGCATCTACCGCTGAGATGTTCCACCTGCTCCAAATCACCAATCTGGGAGCTTTCTTAGATGACAGGTTGCCAGGCCAAGCTGACATCCGACCCGCGTAGAAGCCCCCCAGGGTCCCTCACGAATGCAGGGAATGTGCATTCTAAAAGGCACTGCAGAGGCCTGCGTGAGCCGGTCACAGCAGGCAGGCCTCAGCCAGAAAGTTACTGCTCCTACTGCCATCCAGAACATGCAGCAGAGACCACAGAACTCCCCCATCCCTGAAAGTGCCCTGTCATTTCCTACCCCCTACCCCCTGCTCCGCCTTGGGGGCTCCGTGAACGCTCTGCTTGCAGATTCAGGATGAAGAAGAGGTACACACTCAGAATCGGTCAGACTGTGGCCAGGCAAACAGGCGGTCCCAGTGCCTGTGGTCTTGGCGAATCCCACAGCAGTGGGAGTGATTCCTGTCCGGAGGGTCTAAGGCGAGAGAGCCCGGATCCCATGGCACTTGCCCATGGCTCTGAGTGCAAAGCAGAGTTGGCTCTGGCTGTGGTTTATCTGTAACTGACAGAGATTGCGGCAATTTCCCCCCAGAGGGTGTTTGTGAAGGCTACGGAGCCCTGCATGTGCCCGTAGAGATGACAATGATCGCCCAAATGCAGCTGCCACAGCTCAGAGGTAATGTGCCATTTGGCTCCGTTACAAGATGCGTCCACTTGGCACAGCCAGAGGGCAGTGGCAAGAGCTGCTTCATGTCCCTGGGAATCAGTGTCCAAAGCACTCAAGCCATTGGGACAGTCGGGCTGCAGGAAGTGGTTGACAGACGTTCCAGGCATTCCCCCAGGAACAGGTTGCTCACGGGGAAGCCAGAGCGACTCCAGCTGGACCCGGCCCTGCACCAGTGCTCACGGAGGTCAGAAATGCGCCTCTGTTCTAAGAAACAAAAGTGCTTGAGCATCGCCTCGCATCTGGGCTCCTCACTCCAGTCACACACAGCTGGTAACGACCCCGATGGGCTGGTGCTCAAAGCCAGCAGCTTTCTGAGCCCAGACGCCCGGGAAGAAAAAATCCACCATGAGAGGATTACAGAAAGCTGTTTTAAGGTAATGGAAAATAGGATCGATCAGCTGGAGGAGAAAATCAGTGTCTTCAATCACAAACCAAGCATGAAGCCAGTTCTGTGCCCGAGGAGAAAAGGGCGACTCAGCAACGTTCCTGGGGCTCTGGGTCTGGTCATGCCCCTGGGCGCCCGTTCACCTCCCACCATGTCCTCCCCCACCCCCGCCCTTTCCTTACCCTCTCTCCACACCCCCCAAAGGCCTATACATCCTTCCAGGCCAGCTCTAGGGCCACCTCCTCCAGGGAGCCCTCTTCGATTCCCGCAGAGACAATGAACCCTTTCTCGGTATGTGCACAGCCCTCTGTATTTACTGCTAGACTTAACCCACTCTGCCTGGTGTTTACAGAGAGTGGTGGATATGCCTGTCCTCCTCCTTTGTACACTACTGTTTTATACTAGTATATGGTCTCCAACATTTAATAGTTAAAAATGAAGACTGCCAGAAACATGCTCAATGCTTAAAAGAGTGCCGATGCATCAAAGCTGCCTTACTTTAGACTGAGAACCACTCAGGAGACTTAACTGTGGGGTATTGGGATTAGCAACACATTTCCACGCTGCCTTTAGCTGGCTGTGCAACGATGGGCAAGCCCCAGAACCCTTCTGAATCTACCTCTCCTCTGCTGGAACACAGTAGTCAGGCCTTCCCCAAAAGGTTGCTGCAAGGATTAAGTGGCATCTTCTAGGCACTTCACTAAATGCCCTTGAAGTTGAACTGTACTTTAGCCTGAATTAGCTAAGGCAAAAGGCAAAGCCTCCATGGAACACGGTTTTACAGAGGTGGCTCAGTGTCATGCTTTTTTTTAAAAAAATATATTTTTATTGATTTCAGAGAGGAACGGGGTGGGGGAGAGAGAGAGAGAGAGAGAGAGAGAGAGAGAGAGAGAGAGAGACATCAGTGATGAGAGAGAATCATTGATTGGTGGCCTCCTGCACGCCCCACACGGGGGATCGAGCCCACAACTCAGGCATGTGCCTTGACGGGGAATCGAACCATGACCTCCTGGTTCACAGGTCAATGCTCAACCACTGAACTATACCGGCCGGGCTAGTGTCATGCTTTTAATGAAGGTTCTGGAGCCAGACTGCCTGGATTTAAATCCTGGCATCACCTCCTTGGGAACTTTCTCTGGCCTTGAGTTTCCTCATCGGCCAAATGGGGATGGTAATAATAGGGGAGCTGTCAAGATGAGACGGGTAACACGTCTGATGCCTGGTGCTTGGGGGCTCTAAGTAAATGTGAGCTATTATTATGATTTAGAACCAGATTTTGCATGGAGGGACTTTGAAAACAGCAACCCTGCCCAGCCAGTGTGACTCAGTGGTTGTGTCGACCTATGAACCAGGAGGTCACGGATCGATTTCTGATCAGGGCACATGCTCGGGTTGCGGGCTCAATACTCAGTAGGGGGCGTACAGGAGGCAGCCGATCAATGGTTCTCTGTTATCATTGATGTTTCTATCTCTCTCTCCCTCTCCCTTCCTCTCTGAAATCAATAAAAATATATTAAAAAAATAAATAAAAACAACAACCCTGTTGCACTGGAGCAAAACAGAGAGTGTCGAGAAAGAAACCATTGCTCATAGCCACCCAATTATGAACGTTCTGTTTACCGCAGGGTGAGCAGACAGGAGGGAGGGTTTCTCAAACCGTGAATTCTACCTGTAATTTGGTGGCCAAATGTAGGTGCTTGGACCTTATGCCAGATTTATGAAATGGGACTCCCTGAGGGTGGAGTCCAGGAGGATGCATGTTTAAGAAGCTCCCCCAAGGATGTGATCATCCCTGAAATTGTCCAGTCTAGGAAACTACTAACGTGGAGACATGTGGTCCCTCGACACCCACTGGTAGATCCCTGTATTAGTCTGGCGACATGGAACCTCTCTCTGGTTAAAAGATCCTGTCAGCCAAGGGGGAGTGTTCTGCACAATAGGGGTGCCGCTGCGGTACCCCCACATGTGGCCTGGTGTGCCCCTCTTAGGCACCTCTACTTCTAACTCTTTGGATCTATGGGTTGGGCACACATTCAGTGGTGAGCTGGAGACAACTGTGTGCCTCTCCTCCCAACTCCGCATTTAGCGACTTTGTGTTGGTCGTTAGAAATTCACCACGGTGGGAGGATTTACACGGCAGAAACCGGCAAATGCTACAAATCATGGCTTTTAAATTTGTTCAGGGAGCCCATATACTAGCACACCACTAGTTCTCATCTGTCATAAAGTTCTGGAACCCACCTCTGTGGAACATGGACCAGGGCACTATATTTAGGTCTTTGGATGGTTTGGAGCCATTTATATCCTGGTTTTCTAAAATACGTTAGTGGCGTTCTGGTATTTTAGTCCTCATGGCCTGGCTCAGGAGAAAACCTCCTTTGTGCTCTGTGGTCATACCCTCAACCCCAGCACAGGGCTGGCCATCTGGCAAGTCGCACTCCACGCGGAGTGGAGTCAGGGGGTGGATGCGTCAGAGCCAGCGCCTCATCACCCCGGGAAAAACAGCCCTGCTCTCCGGAGGGCTGCCCGGTGGCCTTCCCAGCTGCAGGAAACCCACCCACAACGTGCAGGCAGGGCCGAGGTTCTACAAAGAAATCTCTCTTCCTCCCGGGAGCAGGGTTCACGTGCAACTCAGCTCCGGCCCCAGTCCCCGGCCCGCTGTTCAGACACCACGGCTGCCTTTCAGGGGGCGACCCATTAAGGGCCACAGGCCCTGCAGTCAGCCCTGCTCAGCAGACACGCTGGGGAAACACACTTTTCCCTTGAATGCCTCCACTCAGCAATCAGGTGAATCAAGGAGAACTCAATCCAATTTCTCAGTAAATCCTACTATGCTCTGGAAGGACACGGTTTGAAAAATCTATTTCTGTGCTTTTATTTACTTAAGGGCTGCATGCCTGGGGAAGCTTTCTCATAGTGCCATCGAAGTGTGCCTCTCACCAGAAAAAAATAGTTCCTCCCTCCTGGAATACCACCAGCAGCAGCCCAGCCTCACGCCTTTGCTTCCGGTCCCTGCAGACTGCGCCCCCCCATACCCCCCCACCCCCCCAGCAAACTGCCATCTACAGCCCTGGGGTGAGCAGTTCTAGGAAGATGCTTTCCCAAAGGGAGTGCAGCTCTGGGCCCTGATTCCCGCAGCAGGCGGCTCCTGCCAGCACCCTGCATAGCTATTTTTCCCCATCCGGGGCTGCCCAGGGTTCATGTATTTTTGTTTTTCTGGCTTAAATGCTGTTTTTGATCCAGATGCACAGCCCATCTCCGTGGAGCTTGCATCTGCTATTCCAGAGGCTTCCAAGTGTAAAGTGCTGGGGGCAGGGCTGGGTGTCTTTGGACAGCGTCAACGTGCTAGAAGAGCCACAAGCTCAGATCAGAAGACAAATGTCCTCAGTGTCCTCAGGGCCCAGGGCTGTCAGTCCTGGTAAACTTAGACCTAGTCCCAATGCTATATTCTACCTCAATGTCAAATCTACCCACGGGGGTCACCGTCCAGTCAACTTCAACATGGACCCTTTACAGGACCCCAGTGTGGATCACAGAGGTGCCATGGGCAGCGGGAGAGGGTGTGGGTGGAGGTACAGGGTACATATGTGTTTACACTGCAGGGCTTTTTAAGGAATGGCCTGAGAGCCCCTCTTCTCTGCTCTGGCTCATTCCTCAGCTTCCCTGAAACCATGGGCTGCTGGGCCCCTGGAGTCAGGGCCTCATGGCTGGCCCTCACACCAGAAACCCAGATCCCATCCAGCGGGAGCTGGGAGGAGGGAGACAGCTCTGGCCCTGGTGGTCATGAGCAGTCAGGGCTCGAGCAGTACCTGTGAAGCTTCAGGCCTCTCTCTACCAGTAACTTGTCAAGACAGGAGATTTCTCTGGGTCCCCAGAGCACCCCTGACCCTGCTGGCGAAGTAAGGCAATGGGACAGGTTTGTGGAGCTATAACTCAGCGAGGGTCTGAATCTCCCAGTTTTGTTTTGTTTTTTAATGTATTTATTTATTAAAAAATATTCTTATTGATTTCAGAGAGGAAGGGAGAGGTGGAGAGAGAGAGAGAGAAACATCAATGATGAGAGAGAATCATTGACTGGCTGCCTCTTGCATGCTCCACACTGGGGATCGAGCTCACAACCAGGACGTGTGCCCTGACTGGGAATTGAACTGTGACCTCCTAGTTCATAGATCGATGCTCAACCACTGAGCAACACCGGCTGGGCTGTTTTTATTGATTTTAGAGAGATAGGAAGGGCGAGGGGGAGAGAGAAACATTGATGTGAGAGAGAAACATCGATCGCTTGCCTCCTGTATGCACCCTGACCGGGGATGGAACCGGCAACCTTTTCGTGCATGAGACGATGCATGAGCCACACCAGGCAGAGTTCCCAGGAGCTTTTAAGATACAGACGGACTGAACTGGACATTCTGGGAGCGAGTCCCCAAGAATCTATAATTTGGAACAAAGCTTCCCAGGTGATTTTGATGCAGCTGTTCAACCCAGTGCTGGGCTAGACGCCCCCAAAGATTCCTTCCCATAAAAAGTATATTATCTTATATATCTTCACCCCGTTATGAAGCAGGATGGGAAAGGGAAAGCGCAGGGGTGAGACTCAGATGCACAAGTTGCCTCTCTGGCAAACAGAGATGGACTAGGATACTGTCTCCTCTCTGACCCAGCCAAGTAGCCACCAGTTTACCCCGTAAGGCAGCTTGTAAGGCGAAGGATGTTAAGGTTACAGTGCCCCCCAAGCCCCTTTCGAGAAGAGAAAGAGAAAGAGCCTCAACCCAGCCATAGCCCTGAGGCTGGACAGGTGTGGCCCAGGCCTCCAGTCCTGGCCTTGGAGCCCAGTCTGCCCCGGATGTCCTGTCAGGTCCCCCTGGCCCTGCTTCCCTCGATGATGTGCCACGAAAAGCACTTCAAGATAAGGGACAGCTATGCTGAGACCATCAAACGAGGAAACGTGAACCCTAAGCACCTGATGTGAATGGATGGGAAGGGCCTGGCTGTCTTATCTCTTTAAAAGCCTGATTAAGGGGACTCCTGTGCCTGGCTGTCCCCGGTGCTGGGTCAATAGGTAAAGAGCAGCCACAACCCACCCTGGACCAGGATAAGAATCAGAAGGGTGGTTAGGGTCACAGAGAAGAGAAGAGCTCTTGTTGATGAATGGAGGTGCCCCCGTGCTCCCTTCCCATCCCAGGAGAAATTAGCCTCTCATTCCCACTAACAAATAAGGGGTAGAATTCAGAGGCAGCCTGTGGAGCCACTTGCAAGCCAGTCTGACATTTCTACAAACACTTATTCCATGTGGTAGGTGCCCAGGGACTGACCTATGCTAGATCCTTAAGGGGAAGGTTTGTTGATAAAATAATATTATTGGAAACAACATCAATCACAGTAGCCAACACTTACGGAGTATTTCATCCCTGCGAGGCGCTGTGATAAGCGCTTTATATTGAATGTTTTCGTTTAATCCTCACAACAGCCCTGTTGGGTGATAGTATCTCTATTTTCTAGGTAAGGAAATAGAAGCTCAAAGAGGGTAAGCTATTTGCTCCCAGTCTCACAGCTTGAAAACGGTGGAGTCAAAAAAGCGAGGCCAGGTCTGCTGAGCTAACTCCTAAGAAAGACATGGCAGCTGGGAGAAAGGGAGACGGGTCGGAAGTGCCAGGAACAAGGTCAGCTAGGAATAAAGACCTGTGGAGTAGCGTTTGCCAAATGTCCAAGGACCGAGAAAGAACAAAAGAGGCAAAAACCAAAGTCCCAGTTTACAATGAGGGCACAGCTAGGACAACATACACACTCCAACAATGAACAAGCCCGACTGTCGAATGTACTGATACAATAAAGGGCTGAACTTGCCAGACAGTTAGAGGATAGGACGCACAAAGTGATGTGAGAACTGAGCAGACAGGCAGGCAGGGCAGCAGGAACTGGAGGAGGGGGTGGTGAAGTCGCTGGGGTGGCAAGGGGCTGGCTTTCTGAGGGTAGTTTATGTGGGCAGGAGAGCAGGTTTGGCAGGGCCCCTGCTGCTGTGGGGTGGGAAGGGGAACACCCATGCCTCTCAGGCTTGGTACGTCCTGTGTGTAGGCTGGCAGCTGATGGCACCTGTGCCTACAGGGCATCTGAGTTGATTCAGCGCAGGAAAGAGGAGGTTATGGGCTCACCCACTGCCTTATCCATTCACTTACCCATTTGTTCATTCAACACTTACTTATTGTCATCGATCACATGCTAGGCACTGGGGTACAGAGAAAGGAATGAGATAATTCCTGCCCTCACAGAGCTCACAGACCATTAAGGGAAACAATACACCACGGCCCATGTTAAAGGGCAGGGGACCGAGTACCAAGGAGGGAGAGCCCATGCTGCAGCCGAGGGCAGGGGAGGCCCCGGAGCTGGGTAATGACATGAGCTATCATTTCTAGGGTGGAGGAGCAGCGCAGGCAAGGGCACCAGATGACCTGCTCAGGGTACTGTAGGGTAACTGAATGCAGCAGGGAACAGGATGCCAAAAAGAAGGGTAAGAGACAGGGCAGAGAGGCGGGATTTCACTGTGTGCACGTGTGTGTGAGGAGAGTGTGGAGGACAGTGATGGGTGTCTGTCTGGGAGGCAATGTTGAACTTGCTGGGACACGCCTGGAGGTGAGTGGGCTGCTGCAGGGATCTGTGGGGAGCACGGCGATGTCTGGCCCGGGGACAGGGGGAGAGAGGATGAAGGACCCAAGACCGTCGGCGCTGACCCATGGTGGGAAATGACGTATAGCTTTCTGGCTGGGGTTACTGACGGGGGGAATGGACGGGAATACAGCAGGAGGGCAGGGGGTGCTATGGACTGAAGTGTGTCCCGTCTGCATTCCTATGTTGAAGCCCTGGCCCCCAATGTGATGGTATTTGGAGATGTCCTCACTGGAAACCAACCTCATGCTGACACTCTGACTCTGATCTCGAACCTCCAGCCTGCAGAACTGGGAGAAATAAACTTCTGTTATTTAAGTCCCTGCTCTATGGCATTTTATGTGGCAGCCAGAATGGACTTAGACAGGTGGGACAGATATGTTTATCTTGCAACCTATTGAGTCTGAACACGAGGCATGTTGGGATCAGAGAAAAGATCGAGACAATCATGAGTCGGGAACAGGGCAGGGGTCAGCCTGTGAAATGACACTGCCCATGACAGGGTCCAGGATGGAATCTGGGGAACATCAGCCAGGAAAGGAAAGGAAAGGACAAGAAGAGGGAAAGGGGCCAGCGCAGGAAGCTAGAAGGAACACTCAGAAGGCGCCAAGGAGGACAACGGAGTTCAGAGCACGGAGATGCCAGGTCGGACTTCAAGGTGTCCGGTGCCTCTGACAACTGGGGACAAAAGCTATTTTGGGGACAAGGCAGGTAGGGAAGCCGAGCAGCCACTGCTGGGTCATGAGCAATTAAGGAAGAGTGACCTGTTTGTTTGGATTGTAAACAGGTATTTGAGTAAGGTTTTAGTTTGCAAGACACCAGGAGAGCCGTCTTTGCTCTTCTGGGGTCTTCTCCTGGCCTCTGGGGCCTGGGAGTGCTGCAGTCCAGGGCTCACCTTCTCTGCCCAACCTGCCACCCCAAGTACCCTCTTGCTGCCCACCGCTGAAAGCAGACCTGACACCAGATACCACTGTTTCCCAAACACGGCCTCACTCAGTCTTCTGAAGAGCCTCGTGAAGTTTACAGGTGAATAAGCTGGGCCTCGGAGAAGGCAAGTTACCTGCCTAGAGTCACACTGCTGGTAAATGGGATAGGGCAGTGGTCGGCAAACTCAATAGTCAACAGAGCCAAATATCAACAGTACAACGACTGAAATTTCTTTGGAGAGCCAAATTTTTTAAACTTAAACTATATAGGTAGGTACACTGTTATTAATTTAATTAGGCTATTCCTAAGCTGGCCTTTGCTAAAAACGTCCTCAATCTGATTGAGGTACGCTCGCTGAGGTCGACCCCTTCCAACTCTCCCATCCACACTCGTCTTGTATACTTGTTTTGTCTGTCTCCTTTCATTCATCCTCTCTATATGTCCAAACCATCTCAACATACCTTTCTCAATCCTCGACACTACATCTTCTTTCACTCCACAACGTTCCCTGTACGTGCGCGCCCGCACATGGTGTTTTGTGGAAGAGCCACACTCAAGGGGCCAAAGAGCCGCATGTGGCTTGCGAGCCGCGGTTTGCCGACCACTGGGATAGGGGATTAGAACCCTCACGTGTCAACTCCACTATATTCTGCCTCAAAGAACCTCTCCCGTTCTGAACCCACATATCCCATATAGGCACAGAGTAGGACACGCCTTTGAACATGCCACTCCTGGGACAGATGTGGCAGATGACCCTCCCACCGATGTACTGTCTCATATCACCACAAGTGGGTGTACCGCCCCCCCCCCCTCCTGGCTTGTCATTGCTCGCTATGGCCAATGGACACAGCAATGGACACAGAGACCTAGAAAGGGCTAAAATGAAAGCGTACGGGGTGTCCCCTCTCGTGTGTGGGTCCGACTGACCGCCACGAACATATACTCTCACTCGCTGTGATGAGCTGCTCCTGTCCAGGCCACTCCAGATCAGCCAGCCTCCCAGCCATCAGACAGTGCGTGAGGCCATCCTAGACCATCCAGCCCCAGCTGAGCTTTCCCCAAGAGAGCCACCCAAGGACCACAGAATCATGATAAATGATGTTTGTTGTCTTAACCTATCGAGTTCTGGGGTGTTTTGTTTTAAAGCAAAAGCTGACTGATGCAAATTCTGAAAGAAGGACCAAACCAGCCTCTCCTTCTAGCTCTGAAGCAGTGGAAGCCAATTTTTGGATCTCTGGTGTCTACAGACTCCATTAGCAACGAAAGAACCTCCACAAGAATACAATACCGTCTTCGGCCTGGAGGGAGCGGGCAAAGGAACAGTCCTCTGTGTGCCTTTTCTCTGGAACACACAGTGCACCGGCCCCAGCCAGCAGGCAGCCCCTGAGAGGTTCCAGGTTATTTGGGGACAAAGTGACACAGGAGTGTGCTTCTGCCATCTTGTCCCCGGCCTAGTGTTTTTCCACTGATGAGAAAGAAGCACATCTCTTTAGTGAGCACAACTGCAAAGGCTTCGAGGCAGCATTTCATCAAAGGTGCCGGAGGAGCTTTATCGGGAGACTGCAAAACCCAGCAAAAAGCCTGCTGTTTCTGCTTCCAGAGAGGCATAAAAATGAATGAGCACCCAAGAAAGCTAACCCGATCAGTGGCACTTTGATAAGGTGACAAAATCGCTCCCTCCTCCAGTCCAAACCCACTCTCTGTGGTGAACTATGATAGGAAAGAAGCACTGACTAATTAGAAGCATCTCTAGGACGTGAGAAAAATCAGCACCTAAACTGCTGGAGCAGAGAGAATTCCTTGTTAAGAGAGGAGACAACAACAGCGAAATGCTGGGACATCACTTTCCCCAAACATTTTTATAAAGGGAGGAGGAGATAAAATTAATTAGGACAGGAGCTTCCACCCCAGTGACACAGCAGACACAATTATTTTTTTAGACCAAGTGCCCCTTTCCAGGTGGGGACGGATGCTTGACGCCGCCCACTATTTTGAAAAATGGCTTTTAGTTTTTGCTAGTTCTAATGAAGCTTGAAATGAAGATGGTTCTTTTGTTTACTCCCCCTGTCCAAGCCACCCATCAATAACACCAGCGTCTGGATTATTTATTTCTCATTGGCCAACCTATGGGGCATTCAATATGATGGAGCCAAATGGCGAGGCATTTTCTTCCAAGGGAGTGAGGACATGCCTCTCCAGTACTGTAGAGCATGGCTCTTGGTGATCAGGAGGCTGTGGTGATCAGGAGGCTGCGGTGATCAGGGGGCTGCTGTTGCTTGGATCTGCTGCATTGATTTAAAGGCACAAAATACAACAGAGCAAGGCACAACGTACCAGGCACTGAACACAAGTATATTCACAATATTAATAACCCCAAATAAAGGTGACCACCCGAATTAAGAGAATTAGGGGATAAGGGAGAAAGAAGAGAAGAAGATAAAAGAGAGAACAGAAAAGAAAAATAAGAAAAAAACAAACAAAAAAGGAGTGCAAAAATAGAATTGGGGAAAAAAGAGGGGGGGAGGGAAAAGAGAGAATGAAGTAGAAGCGGGGAAGAGACTATTTGTATGAGGAGCAAACTCCAATAGAACTGCCACTAATCTCAACAAATTCCAGCAACAGATCCCTGGAGATTAATGCAAACTACAAACCACCAATAATATCAAGAGGGGTAAGGGAAAACAGAAGCACAAAAATAACCGGGGTGGGGTGGGGGTGGGAAGGGAAAAACCAGCAGAAAAAGAAAAAGAAAAACAACCTCACAACCAGTCCTAAAAAAGAAGAAGAAAAAACACAAAACAAAACAAACAAACAAATAAAAAAAAACAAAGCCCAATATATTCAACAATCAAGAAAACAATAGAAAGATAAGAGAAAAAAAATGGTTGGAAAGTGAAGAAGGATAAAGAATAGGTGTATAAGGATTTAGAGCAGTAGATTGGAAATAGGATATATAAGTAGGGTGGAATTAGACAGGGGGTAAAAGAAGGAATTGGGAAAATCTGAAGCAGGAATAGGGTAAGAGAAACAGGACACCAAAAGGGGAAAAGTAAGGAAGAGGGTTTTAGCAAAGAGGTGAAATTGAGATAGGGAAAATTAATGCTAAAGGAACGATGAAAATAGAATGGAGAACACTAATCCCAAAAGAAAATAAAGAGAAAATAAAATGGCACTTTAAAAAATGGTAAAATGGTAGCAGTAATAATACTGGTTAAAAATAAAAATGT
>NW_005871066.1:9554898-9594680 GCF_000147115.1 Myotis lucifugus | reverse complement strand
AGACAATGAAGGAGTTAGTGACTAACATATTCTTCTTTAAAAAAAATGTGGCAAAATAAAACCACATAACATCAGATCTACCCTCTTAAATCTTTAAGTATACAGTACAGTATTGTTAACCACAGCACAGTGCTGTACAGCCGATCTCTAGAACGTTTTCATTCTGCATAACTGAAACTCTATGCCCACTGAATAGCAACTCCCCATTTCCCCACCCCCAGGCCCTGGCAGCCACCATGCTGCTATTCTCTGTTTCTATGAGTTTGACTACTTTAGATACCTCATGTACGTGGAGTCATACACTAGTGGTCTTTCTGTGATTTAGTTCACTTAGCATAATGAACTCAAAGTTCAAACATATTATATTCTCATAATAACACAAGGTATTCACTGTTGGAATGGTAGTTATATATATTAGCCGATTTAATCCTCACAGAAATCCTGTGAACTAGAATATCATGATCTCTTCGTGAGGCAGAGGGAGGTGAAGTGACATGCCCAAGCTCACCTGGTGTGAACGTAACAAACACACCATTGTTTCCGTACAGTTTAAATTTTAAAAAAATATATTTTTATTAATTTCAGAGAGAAAGGTAGAAATAGAAACATCAATGATGAGAGAATCATCGATCGGCTGCCTCCTGCACGCCCCACACTGGGAATGGAGCCTGCAACCCGGGCATGTGCTCTTGACTGGAATCGAACCCGGGACCCTTCAGTCCGCAAGCCGATGCTCTATCCACTGAGCCAAACCAGCTAGGGCCTGTTTAAAATTTTAATTTTAGGTAAATAGGTTTACAGAGATACTGACATCACTGAGGACAATGGTGGAAGGTGGGCAGCAGGGAGAGTAAACGAGAGGTGGTGTCTGAGGGAGTTACCTTTGCGTAGTTGGAAGTGGTTCTTTATAGCAGAAAGTGGGGAGGCCTTGGAGCCGGGGGACCTAGGTCCCACTCAGGCTCCACCCCTGCTCCAGGCACCCAGGAAACAAAAATGAACACAACCAACATGATCCCTGTCTCATGGAGATTCCATTATAGCAGGGGAGACAAAGAATCCTATATAATAAAAGGCAAATATGCAAATCGACCAAATGGCAGAATGACTGGTTGCTATGACACGCACTGACCACCAGGGGACAGACACTCAATGCAGGAGCTGCCTCCTGGTGGTTAGTACCCTCCCACAGGCTGGCGAGTGCAGTCGTGGTGGTGGGAGCCTCTTCCGCCTCTGCAGCAGCACTAAGGATGTCTGACTGAGGGCTCCCGGACTGCAGACTGCGAGAGGACTGTGAGAGGACGCATGCCGGGTTGAGGGAACACCCTCCCCCAACACCCTCCCCCCCCACCCCCGTGCATAGATTTTATGCACCGGGCCTCTAGTCAACAATAAATACTTCTAATAAAGTTTAGTATATAGAAGGGGGAAAGTATTATGAAAAAATACTTGAGCAGATAGGGGATTGGGAATGCTAAATGGGAAGCTAGTTGGAATTCAAAAAATTTTATCACTGAGTAGATGATATTTGAGCAAAGAATAGAAAAAGGTGAGGGAAAAGCCACTATCATGAAGCAGAAGGATACCAGGAGCAGAGGGAAGAGTTAGTGCAAAGGGCGAGCTAGAATGTATGAGGGTCCGGCTGGCGTGGCTCAGTGGTTGAGTGTCAATCCATGAACCAGGATTCCTGGTCAGGGCACATGCCCGGGGTTGCAGGCCCAAACCCCAGTAGGCGGCGTGCAGGAGGCAGTTGATCGATGATTCTCTCTCATCATTGATATTTCTCTCCCTCTCTCCCTTTCCTTCCCTCTCTCTGAAATAAATAAAAACATATTTAAAAAAAAAAGAATGTATGAGGAAGAACAGGAAGGGCAGTGTAGTTGGAGAAGAGCAAACAAGGGCCAGAATAGAAGGTGGTGAAGCCAGAAATGGCGGGGCGGGGAGCGGGGGTGTTCCCACAGGACTTCCGGGCACAGGGCTTGAGGCACCCACACCAGAGGGAAGGGAAGGGGAAAGTCAGCAGGGCTGGCTGCAGGAGAGGCTGGAGCCAGACCCTCCCCTAGAGGTTCCATCTAACCTTCCTCCTTCCCCATCCCAGCACCATCAAGGCAGTGAGAGCCTTATTCCCAGGAGAAACTGCTCCAGGCCGGCTCCTGTCAGGGTCGACTGTGGTGCTGGATGAAAACAGGGATTGCAGTGAAAGGCTGCAGCCTGAACAGAGGAGCAAGCCCCAGCCCAGGCTCCATGGTTTCCACCACCCAGGAGGAGAGACAGAATGGCCCCATGTCCTTCAGCAGATGAACCCCCCGTTGGTAAAAATCCCAGACATTTGAGGAGAGCCTCCCAAAATGAAGACGTGAGACCAGAATGAGGAGGAAGGGAAACTGCCAATTCAGGAAGATTAAGAAAACCTAATGAGAGAGGCAGAGAAAACACACACACCACACACCCTATAATTAATATCACTAGTGATTTAAGACACTGTATTCAGAAAACAAGGTGCTCTGAAAAAGAATCAGAAGAGGAAGAACTCCTAGAAATTAAAGATATGTCAACTGAAATAAAAATTCGCTGGAAGGTATTGGAGAACAGAGTCAAGAAAATAGTGCAGAAAGCAGAATAGACTCATAAAAGGACAGGGAATAAGGAGAAAAGGGAAGGGATTCAGAGGCCAGTCTAGGTTGGCCAACATTTAACTAACATGTAATTCCAGAAAAAAGGAACAGGAGAAACAATCAAAGGAATAATTTGAAATATGAACACATTCCAGAATCAAAGAAAGGCATCTTCAGATTGAAAACTCCCAGTGAATGGCCAACTCAATGAATGGACCAAGAAAAAAAGGAGGAAGAGAGGTAGGGAAGGAGGGAGGGAGGGAGGGAGGGAGGGAAAGAGGAAGGAAGGAAGTATCCAAGGCATGTTATTCTGAATGATAAAGAGGAAATCTCAAACTTCCAGAGAGAAAACAGATCATTGCATTAGACATTTCATTAGCAACATCAGGAAGGCAGTGCGGTGCTACCTTCAAAATTTGGAGGGAAAATTATTTGCAAACGAAAATTCTATATCTAACTAACAACCATCGTTCAGGTTGAGGGAGGACAGAGGAATGTTCCGACCTATGTGGCCTGAAAAAACGTGCTTCCCCTGTACCCTCTCACAGGAGCTTCTGGAGGACGTGCTCCCCCCAAATAGGGGGGTAAAGTATAAAAGAGGAGGACCTAGGGTCCAAGAAAAGCAGAGACGTAAGACACAGAGGGGCAGGGAAGGGAAGTCTTCAGATGATGCCTAAAGAGTGGTAAGTCCAGATTGGAGCAGGAAGATGGAGGACTCAGGAGGTTTAGGGCAGGGCTGAACCGACAGATTTTATGATGCTTGTGAGCATTTGGCCAACGGCACAGGTAGGCATTTGACAGATTTGCAGGGGGCATTTGGAAAGAATGTGCAACAGGTGTGTAGTAAACTAAGCAATCTTTTAAAGGCAATTAAGTCTGAGAAAAACAAAAACTTGTATAAGAAAGGAAATGTAATTCCAGGACACTAGTTGGTACTCTAGCGAGTAACAGTTAAATCATCGTACTGTAAACACTGACCACAGATTTCATCCCCCTTGAGTATAATTGCTGGGGAGGGGAAGTGAGGCTGGGTGCAGGGGCCAGATTCCTCCAACAGGAAGCCAGCAGGCAATGTTCAAAACCTGTAAACCAGGAAATGCAGCATAAGCATCTGATTCACGGAGATCAATACCGGAAGCAGCAGCTGAAAGATTTGAGAGAGGCTGCTCTGGGGAGTGGGCGTGGGGGGCTGGAGAGGGGCTGAGAAGGCACTGCTATTGGACTTTTAAACTATGATTTTACAAAACTCCGATGAAATAAAACTTAATTTAAAAAACAATGCATCCCCTTGAAATTTTTTGTATAAAAAGTTTTTAATACGGAAAATGGAGTGACAAAGCAACTCAAAATGAGGGAGATTAAGGTGGAGGAGGACAAAGAGGAAATAGCACAAACCTGTCAGCGTGAAATGGTTCAGACTCAGAAGCCATCAATGTGATTTTCCTGCTGCCAGAAACGCCTGAGCAGGGCCCTCCTGGAACACCCTGCTCCTTCCCCTCCGCCTGGAGCACAGGGAGGTCCCCATCCCTCAGGGAGGAGGTCAGCCATTGAGAAGTTTCCCCGAATTCCCGTCACCCTACCACACCTGCTCTGGGCAAGTGGAGGCTTCCAAAGGGGAGCTATGTTCTGTGGAGACTTGCCTCCAGCTGTGAGCCGGAATGCTCAGGAATGTTCTGGAATGTCTACTTCTGTGGCGGGATAAGCCAAGAACTCAAGGAAACCCGCAGGGCTGGGCGAGATGCAGGCGATGATAGGTATCACAGTGACCTCAGAGTTCAGAAAACAATCAGGGAAGAACAGGGTCAGCGGATGGAGGTCGTGGTGGAAGTCAATCAACAAGGGGAAGCCTGTAAAGAGGGTGTGAGTGGCGTTTTATCGAAATGAGAGCTTGTCCTCCTTACAGGTTATAGACGTCAAAAGGCAACATTTTCCCACCGGACTAGGAAGTATCCAATTATACTGGTGTTTACTCTTTTATTTCTAAGGTCTGGGAGTCGGGTGGAGTATTTATTTTTACTCTCTTATATATTTAGAGACCCTAACGAGAGCAGAGAGTACACAAATATTTGATTGAAAACAGAAATGATGATATGCACCCTTTACCTATTGTTGATACAGGAGAAGGCGATTTCAGTAAGACTGAAACCATCAGACGGGAAGATCGCTGCGTGCAAACCACATGGAGATGGGAGCCTGGTGCTCGGTGTGCAGAAGGGAAGAAACCACTGTTGGTTGGTGGTTTCTTCTGACAACATTAGATGCTGGGAGGTTATATGTACTGAAGCTGATAACTATTCTGAAGTTATGTAAGAGAATAGTCTGCCCTCGCTGGTTTGACTCAGTGGGTAGAGCATCGGCCTGCAGACTGAAGGGTCCTGGGTTCGATTCCTGGTCAAGCAAGACACATGCCTGGGTCGTGGGCTCGATCCCCAATGTGGGGCATGCAGGAGGCAGCCAATCAATGATTCTCTGTCATCATTGATGTTTCTATCTCTCTCTCCCTCTCCCTTCCTTTCTGAAATCAATAAAAAATATATTAAAAATATATATATATATTCACCACTAAAATTTCCTTACCAAAAGTCACTAATAATAGTAAAAGAAAGAGAAAGGAACAAATTGATTTTGGGCCTTAATTTCCTCATCTGTGAAGTGGTAATAAAAACACTGTAATTTCTCTGCCTTTCCTGATAGGGTGGTTGTGAAAAGTAAAATGGGCTGACGTATCTGAGGGTATTTTTTAAGCTGTAGAGCATACAACATGCAAACCCAATTGTGTGACCAGTTAGTTCCCTCATGTCCCTGGCCAATTGTGTGTGTGTGTGTGTGTGTGTGTGTGTTTTATCATCAGAAATCCTTCTGCTGGTCATAGAAGTAAGGAGTTGAAGGTGGGCAAGTAAAGTAGTAAAAGTCTCCCATCTTTATTTAAAGAGATAAACAAAACCAATAAAGCAACTCCAAGCCCAAATCCAGCAGTTAATGAATCAATAGCATCCTCTCCATTCACAGAATGGCCTTCAAGAAAAGGCCTCCAGCCCAGCAGGTATGGCTCAGTGATTTGAGTGTTGACCCATGACCCCGGAGGTCACGGTTCCATTCCCAGTTAGACACATGGCCCGTTTGGTGGGCTTTGATCCCTAGTAGAGAGTGTGCAGGAAGGTGGCCAATCAAAATTCTCTCTCATCATTGATGTTTCTATCTCTCTTCCCCTCTTCCTTCCTCTCCCTTAAGTCAATAAAAAAAAGAAAAAAAGAAAAAAGAAAAAAGGAAAGGTCTCCAGATGCTGGTAACTGAAAATTCTCTCTCCCTCCCTCTCCTTTCCTCTCTCTCTAAAAATCAATAAAAATATATATGTTTTTAAAATTAGTAAGGACACCAGCCTGGAGACCTGAGTTCTGGCTCAAGGTCTGTCACCAGCCAACTGAACACGATGCTTTGATCTCCATAGGCGGCTTCACCTATGAAATGAGGAGTTGAGTCTGATGTGCAAATTTAGGTTTTCTGCCAATGTTGGGGTGTCATCCAAGCTTAAATTCCTGGATTGTAACTAATATCAGTTAGCACTGGTGTTAAGCGATAACATTTGATGACATTAAAACATATACATACTAAAAATAGAGGCATTTGGGAAGAACTTGCAATAGAGGCGTGTGGCTTGCCAGAAAAACAGGAATGGCAGCCCGCAGCTATTCTGCAGGGGAGTGCAACATGGACAAAAACAGGACAGTCAAAGAAGAGAACTCAACCTGACCACTAAGAAAAAACAAAGCAACAGTAATCAAACAGCCCAGCAGGGTAAGACCCACGCAAGTCTAAGTTAGATGTAGGGGAGTGAAGGAAGAGGGCCTGCCCAAGGGATGTACATGAGCTGAGAAGTCTAAGGGGTAAATGATTTTGGCGTAAGCATGAGATTGAAGATAAAAAGAGATGAGAAAAATAGAAGCTGTAATATTTTACCAAGGGATTCAAAAATACGTTTCCTTTGGGGATAGAGAAGATGAGTTCCCAAAGTAAGAACTGATAGGGTTTGACATAGAGGACAACGTTTGAAAAAGATGAGCGACATCAGGGACCAACTGAGTTAAGGGAGTCAAACAGCATCTGTGGGAGGCAGTATAAGACTCCACTCCGACCCATGTCTGATGCGTGCAGAATGGAAGGCAAGATTGAAAAGCAAAGGTTGGGACGCTGCCTTTCCTGGTATAAATAAGCCCTTGGGATCAAGAGTACAGAAAAAAAACCCAGACAGTCATAGTGGCATCCATATTTGTTTAAACGGACTTTCTTGTTGGAGTCTGAATCTCTTTCCAAAATAAATAGCATACTTTCTTCTTGTTCAGGCAGTAAAGTTCATTTTTATATCATTCATTAAACATTTAACTCTTCAATAAAAAAATAAACATTTTATTGAGGTAAAATAAATCATTCATACTTAAGGACATAGTACTTTTTTCATTCTTTGGGATAATAATAGCTAATGTTTGAACACTTCCAGTCCAGTGACCATTATTCTAAGAATTTTGCGCAAAATCCCTTGTTTAATCTTGCCAACAAACTTATGGGGTAGCTACTATAGATCCACAATACCTTATCCAAAACTCTTGGGCTAATTGGGTTTCCCAAAATAGAATTTATCAGATGTTAGTAAGGTAATATGATACACACTGTACAAAGCACCCAAGCAGAGCCTGGGACTGTGTCCTATAATCAAAAACATTAGTATTTCTGCAGTGAAACATAGGACTAATCATACTAATTTGGATAAATAAAGAGCATAATAAATAGATTTTGATCAGATTTTGCTTCAAACTTAGGTAAAAACTTTTCGTTTTCAGAGTATTTGGGTTTCAGAAATGCAGACCCCTAACAATCAAGCAGTATTATTATCCCTATTTGATAGATGAGGAAACAGGAGCACAAAAATATCATTTAAACTTGTCCAAGATCACACAGCTCGTAAGTGATGGATGGGGTCAGAGTTGTCCCCAGGCAGACTAGCCTTAAACCTACCGGCAGTGCCATACTGCTTCCTTGTGTACGGCTTACAGTTAGGCTCGGGGTTGGTGGAGGGCATAAATTAAGTTTTCATCATCCAAGTAGTCAAGGAATCTGGTACCCAGATCCAAGCAGAGCCCTGCTGATATACAAGGCAGCCAAGTGACATCCGTGCTTCCCATCCCTGGAGAACAGGGAAGGATGACTTGTTAGGAGACCAAGGCTTGGGGTTACACAGGCTGACCATGAACCAGGAAGGCCTGGACACACAGAGCACCTTGGAAAGGGCTGTGCTTGCTCTGAATTCCATGGAAAGGTTGGGGTGAGAAAAATACAGAAAAGTTCCAGCTGTAACCAGGTAAACCAGTCTCAGTAACCAGTGAGACTGATGAATACAGATATGAGAACTGAGAAGACAGGAAGAAAAGTAACAAGAGCTGTTCACCCAGCGTATACTAAACACCAGATGTTGCATGGATATGTAATATCACATTTTATCCATTCAACAATCTTTTGGGGGAGGAACCATTATTACTCTCATTTCACAGAGGAGGCTTCCGATCTCCAACATGGAGAAGACAACCACTATATAGTCTCTGACGGGTCAGTCCTCAAACAACAAAGTCAAAATACAGCCATTTTCCATGCAGACACAGCTCCTGGGCCAGCGTGGCGGAGGGAAGAGAAATAAGCGCACAATTTTACGATAATCTAGTTAATTTCATTAATAGCAACAAAACACCCACAAATACATTCAGTGAGGCGAGCCACACTACTGCCAGCTTCCCAGCTCCGGAGCTGACCAAAATCGTAGACTTCAGTGGGAATCACCGGAATGCACTCACTGAAGGAAGGCGATTTCCACTAGAGGGAAAAACACGAAAACTTCCTTTCTGAACAAACGGGCCAGAGGCGGACCGCTGTTTACATTCCCAGCAAAATCACAAGCACTTAAGCTCTGATGCTGTGCTGACCTTACAAGGACCTTCTCTGGAAAGAAAATACCGACGATGACACACGACTGCCTAAGGTTGGGGTGGAGTTGGGTTTTCTCAAACATTTCCTACGTGAAGGCCGGGAGGATGCCTGAGGCTCCCCCTTCAGTGCCAGGGGTTCTGAGCAGGAGGTCACGAGAAGAGTCCTTATCTCCGAGGACACTCTGAGTGCCTCACTCAAAGCTGGCAGCTGCAGCCCCGCTTCACTGATGAGGAAAAGGAGGCTCTGGGAGGTTGAGTCACTTGTTCCAGGGCATGGAGGTGGGACCAGAGATGCCACGGGGTTCTGTCCCCATCGCCCAGGACTCTGGCAGAAGGTCCTCAGCCCTCCTCATCCCACCCCTCAACCCGAGCTGGGGTTCCACTTTACCTGTGCTATTGATCAAACGTTTGCTTAAAATCTTTGGGGAAAACGGTACTATTCTGCAAACATCATCATCAACCACAAAGACGGCAATTTTGAAAACCACAGTCCCAGGCAAGGGGCACGCCTCTATTTGTGACTGGAAGAGTTTTCTACATTCTTTTCCCTCCCCCTGCGGAAGTGCAGGGTGTGGCCAGAGGTGACAGTGGAAGAGGACGAATGCTACTGTGCGGGAAATGTTAGACATACCTAACGCGTGATTTGGCAACGGAAGATAACATCTGAGTCATACAGCAGTCCTACATCAAAACAGTAAATCAAAAGCAAACAATGTGGGAAGGCAAGTTCCTGTCTTCTTACAGAATCTGCGTTGGGAGGAGGGCTCCCATTCCAAGGATCTTAACCCGTAAATCAACAAATCCATCCCTTCTCTAAGAGGCAGCAAGAACCCACAGTCCTGCCTTCGCACTGGGAAGGGGAGATTAGGACGGGGTGTGCCATGCCTGACAGGTCCAGTGCCCTGGAGACAGGAGGGGGTTGTGTGCCCTGTGACCCCACTGGCAAACAGCGTTTTATCATGGACTCCTGCAGAGCAGTGGACATTTTAAAGGGCAAGGTTCACAGAGGTGTCCTATTGAGACGTTAGAGACATCTGCAAGTGCAGTGCTTCTCAATCCAGGTCCCCAGGAGCCATCACCTACAACCTTATCAGCTCCTCTGTGTTTTATTCAGAGCAATCTCAGTAAAGTTTGGCTAAGGAATGAGATGAAGTCCACCTTTATCACATCACAGAGGAGGCCCAGAGAGGGGAAAGTATGTTGTGCACTGTGATGCAGCTGGTTAGTAAACAAGCTCCAGCCACCTGCTCGATGCCTGCCCCTTTGGCCACCCTGGTTGCAGGAAGGATTCCGCTTCAAATGACTGAATGCAGAATGCCGTGTCATCTCATCTGTGGTGAGAACTGAAGGCACATCAGGCCCATTCAGGAGGCCTTCTGAACTGCTCTGGGGAAGTCATGGGGGGTTTAAAATGCCTAGAAAGCAACTGGCTGTGGTATGGTTCTTCCAAACTCCTAGCTTCCAACTCTGTGGGCTGAGTTGGGCAACAGGTGGACAAGTTATTACATAAAGAACATGTGCTGACGTCCATGATGAAAAGACCGTGGGCCAGGAAGTGTGAAAAGTGCTCTGGGAGACTTCTGGTTAAATATGGCAGACTGACCAGGTTTATCTCGACTCTCTCCTGAAGCCCCACTAAAATGACAGGACATTTAATTTTGAAAAGGCATGCCCCACTGATGTGGCTCAATGGTCGAGCGTCAACCTATGAACCAAAGAGGTCACGGTTTGATTCCCGCTCAGGTTGCAAGCTCGATCCCCAGTAGGGGGCATGCAGGAGGCAGCTAATCAATGATTATCTTTCATTGTTGATGTTTCTATCCTTCTCTCCCTCTCCCTTCCTCTCTCTGAAATCAATAAAAATATACTTTTAAAAAAAGGCATGAATTACAAGAGCAATGTGACTAAGAAAGGAGATGAGAGTAGACCCAAGATGGCCACAGAACTTTGGATGCTACTGGGGAGCAGCTGGACAAATGGTAAAGGACTTAGTAAACCTGAGCCACTGGGTGGAGTGGGTGGGAGGTGGACTCAAGCTGAATCCAAAGGCCCAGGATTTCAGGCACAGGCTACTCTCAAAAACAGGCGTGAGAGTGGGCTAAACACAGGCAGCTTGCTGGAGTATCCTCAGGATGTCCCCCCAAAAGGTGTACACACTTCAAAAGTTGATAGCTCAACTGATGTTTCATTCTTTTCAGATTTAACTCATTGGAACTAATAATTATTCAAAGTGTATACACATTTTTGGGGGGATACCCTGTATGTAATCTTATACCCTCATACCCTTTGCCTCACCCCAGCACAAGACTTTAGAAACCAAAGAGTTGCTTAAGAAAGGACATGGAATACAGGTGGTGACTCAGCTGTGAGTAATACTTGCATAGTCAGAATGGTACAAGCCCCCAGTAGCTATTTAGTGAAAAACTGCCTTGTAACTATAATGGAAGGGTGGGTGGAGGAGAATTGTGTGTGGGGGACCTATTAAAGAAATACACCTTCAACTTTCATGAGAGGAAGTTATTAGATAACATAAAATGTAAAAAAATAAAAATCTAGGAGTAGCAGAAAAGGCCAGATATTTTAAATTATAGAAGTAAATATCAGGGGGAAAAGGTGAAAAGTATGCGGGAAGTATTTGCACCTGGGAATAGAAACTGAAGAAATGGAGGAGATTGCTGATTCTCTTATAAGACTAACAGTACAGTTTGATTTTTAAAAACGGTGTGCAAGTATGATTTTGATAAACTAAAAGTTTGTTATGCTAGGGCGAAGACTTGTTAACTGAATAAAGATTATTACTGACAACACAAATTGGTGTGTCTTTCCTCCCCTGCTCCACCCCCCCCCCCGCCTCGCCCCCGCCCACAATAACCTCTTAACTGGTTCCCCAGCCTCCAGGACCAACTGCCTGGCATATTTAGCACATGCTTTGCCAGGGTCATCTGCAGGCAGATCTCTGTCACACTCTGTTAGAAGAAGCCCATGCGCTTGGGCCCACCAGCCGTCACAGCTTTCTCTCTGATGTTCCAGTCTGGCCCTCTGCCCCTCCCAGGCAGGTGTTTCCTCCTCAGGAACAGCCCGCTCCTGCCCCCTGTCCTGCTGAGAGCCTGGGTGCCCTCTGCAAGCAGATCTCATCTCCTTGCCCAGATCCTCTCTCGGTCCTGGACAAAGGCTGCCTGCATGGGACTGCTCTCCCACCTCCAGCACACTGCCCGCATCCACATTTCTCTTTTCTCACCAAGCAGGTCTTGGCATGAAGGTCAGCTCTAGTCTTGCCTACCTGCCCTTCACATCACCCTGTCTGATTTTTTTCAGGGTATTTGCACCATCACTTGGGATGATCTTGTTTTCTTATTTATTGTCGGTTTCCCTCCTACACCTGTCTTATTCACAGTTGTATTCCTAGAACTGTGCCTGGGATGTAGTAGGCACTCAATAAATATCTGGTGATGAGTGAATAAAAGGATTTTTAAAAAATGCACCCTCTGGCCCTGTTCGGAAATGAACAGTAAAAAGTGCTCTTTCTTAGCCCATTCTACACAGAAATCTGTTCCCATTGTGTCACTCTTCTGCCCATGTCACCCATGACCTCTGACTGGTCAAATCCACGAGTTAATTCACGAAAGTTGGATCAAGTCACTCCCCTGATTAAAACCCTCCAGTGGCTCCTCTCAACACTAGAATAAAATCCTAACTCCTAACATAACCTGAAAGGCCCCATCTGGCTTGGTGTCTGCCTCCCACGCTGACCTCACCTCCTATTACACTCCCCCTTACTCAGTTTCTTTTAGCCATGGCAGCTGTCCTCCCTCCCTGCCTCAGGACCTTGGCACCTTCTGATCCCTCTAGACCAGCGGTTCTCAACCTGTGGGTAGCGACCCCTTTGGGGGTCAAACGACCCTTTCACAGGGGTCGCCTAAGACCGTCGGAAAACACATATAATTACATATTGTTTTTGTGATTAATCACTATGCTTTAATTATGTTCAATTTGTAACAGAAAATACATCCTGCATTACAGATATTTACATTACAATTCATAACAGTAGCAAAATTACAGTTATGAAGTAGCAACGGAAATAATTTTATGGTTGGGGGTCACCACAACATGAAGAACTGTATTAAAGGGTCGTGGCATCAGGAAGGTTGAGAACCACTGCTCTACTCTTACCTGGTTCTCTTGCATCATCCAGTTCTCTGATTAAATACCATCTCCTTAGAGAGGCCTGCCTGCCACTCACAGCCCCATCACTCACTCTCTATCTCCTTGTTGCATTATCTTTGGTTTACTGACTATTCCCCTAGTTGATTATCCTATATAATACAGAGCTAATATGCTAATTAGACCAAACAGCAGAACTACTGTCCAGACAACCGTCTGGATGATCTTCCAGATGAAGCCAGGACTGCGAGGGCCAGACGAGGCAGCCGAGCGGGGCTTGCAAGGGCCGAGCCCCTTGCACCAATTTCATGCATTGGGCCTCTAATAAGTTCCACAAGGGAGGTACATTTTGCAGTTTTGCTAACCACTGGATCCCTTATATGTAGGGCACAGCCTGGCACATACTAAATGATCAATAAATACCTGTTCAATAAAAGAATGAATGGATATATTCATTGTATATCACTTAGAAAATAAGTAATAATATAATGAAGAAAATAAAATAATCTCTAGAATCCTATTTTACAGATATACACATATACACAAATAAGTATGGGTGCTTAATAAGAAAAAGAAGCCTAGTTGGTAATGTTCTATATCTTGATAGGGACTTGAGTTTCACAAGAGTATTAGTATGCATTTGTCAAATTCAGCAATTGTACATTTAGGTTTGTTTATTTCAATGCATGTAACTTTCTCCTCAAATGAAAACAAATATTGAACACCAGTTAATCATCTGCATGCTGAAGTACTTACAGGAAAGTGTACTGATGTCTACAACTTACTTTGAAGTGCTTATAAAAATAAGATGGCTTACTGGGTGGATACAAAGTAGGTAGGTGAATAGCTATGTATCTATCTACCTACAGTAAAGCAAATATAGTAGAATGTTAATGGAAGAATTAGTGATAGTGATAAGGAATAGCCCACTATAAAATTCTTTCAACTATGCTGTACGTTTGAAAATTTTCATAATAAAATGTTGGGAAAAAAATAATTTGGGAATATACTGAGTACTGTTTTGTATCCTATGTGGTTCATTGAATATTTTATTGTTATTTTCCTATATCATTACTGTCTTTGAAAGCATGGTTTCAAATGGTTGCATAGGATGTATCACAACTTATTTAACTGGTCTCCTATCTTTGGACATGGAGACCATCTTCAATTTTTCACTTTTATCACCACTACAGTAATGAAAATTCTTGTATATAAATCTGTGTGTATAAGTATGTTTGCTTATTCCGTTTACACTCTCAGAAGTGCAATCACTAGGTTCAAATGTCGTAACATTTTAGAATCCTGATATGTTCCCACTGCCAAGTGCCTTCTTTAAAGGTGGCCACGGGAGGGGTTTATTCTTAGTATTTGGGGAATCTGTAGATTTCTTACGGGAGAGTAGAGACACTGTTTTCCTCTGTGTCCACCCCTGGGCTTAGGAACTGCCATGCACTCGGTAG
This sequence comes from Myotis lucifugus, assembly GCF_000147115.1. NCBI lineage: Eukaryota > Metazoa > Chordata > Mammalia > Chiroptera > Vespertilionidae > Myotis > Myotis lucifugus. The sequence goes on along the minus strand of NW_005871066.1, from coordinate 9,580,475 downwards.
GTGCTGAGAAAAATATCTTGAATTAAATAAAAGAACATATGACCAGAACTAATCCTGCCACATCCTGGAGAAAAATGATGAGGGGGACTTTCCTTTATGGGACATTGGAGGCTGCCCCTTCCTGACTGGGGCGAGGGGAGGGCTGCAGGCCGGAGGCAGGGACGAGATCTCCCTGCGGCCCACCATGCCCCCGGGGACCCTCCCCCAGTTTTCCCAGGGTCAGAGGTAGTCCCTGGGACTCACTGAAGAAATACGGTTCACCCGAACAGTGGAACATTCTTGTGGCCTTAAACAGAGGGAGGCCAAGCCATATGAACTCTGGCGGGAGGACGACTGCCATGGCCGCCCAGGGAAGCAGCGAGCACTTTGCAGGAGAGAAGTGCAGTGTCCTCAGGGCTGTCTGTGCAGGAGGAGGGCGGGGGTACACCTGCTTTTACTCCATGCCCCTCCGGACTGTGGGTTTTTTCTTTTGTTGCTGTTGTTTTACAATTTTATAATTTTTTTTTTAAGTTTGTTCCTAGAGGTAAAGAGGGCAAGGCTGGTGGGACAACTCTTGGGACCACTGCTTGGATTTAGCATGTCAGTATTTTGGCTTAGACGTCAGTAAACTAGCATTTCAGTTTTCAAATCTGGACCTGGTTTTGTTCCAAAAGTTCAATTGTACATTCTTGTTTGGAACTTGGAGTATATTTCCCCACAAAAGGGAGGCAATTTCTATTCAGGCTGGCAGGCGCTTTTCTGACCTTCATAAAACCAAAATAGAGCTGGTTTTCACAAAGGATGGCAACCCATTGACAGAGATCCTGAAGGGGACTGTCGCAGGATTGGTGACAGAGGCTGTCATTTTTCTTTAAAAAGAAATCTTTCTGCCTGGCCAGCGTGGCTCAGTGGCTGAGCATTGACCTATGAACCAGGAGGTCATGGTTCAATTCCCAGTCAGGGCACACACTCAAGGTTTGTGGCTCGATCCCCAGCTGGGGGCATACAGGAAGCAGCTGATCAATGATTCTCTCTCATCATTGATGTTTCTATCTCTCTCTCCCTCTCCATTCCTCTCTGAAATCAATAAAAATATGTGGTGTTGTTTTTTTAAGAAATCTTTCTAAGGGAATCTGCCTAGTGGCACTCTTATTTCTCATCTGTTTTTGTTTGTTTAAGAGGGAAGTGCGGTGGGGGAAACCCCTCAGAACTTTGCTGAGGTAACTGGTTAAGGGATGAAGGTGGGAGGGGAAAGAGTTCCTCAGTAAATGTGTGAGAACCAGCTCCTTCTGCGGAAAGTGAGGTGGGGAGGGAACAAGTAGCCGGCATGGGTGCACCCCTGGGGTAAGTCAGAAAAGGGCAGTGCCATCAAGAGGGGCAGTGCCCCAGACCCGGGGGTTCTGAGGAGGAGTGTGGGCTGGGGAACTTGGACCCTCCCAGCGAAGGGAATGTGTCTATGGCCCAGAAACAAATATTCTGGAACCTCGTGAACAGCACAGAGATGAGGAGCTTCCAAGGGCCAGATTTCAGCAGGTCCCAACCACCAAGCACTGCCCTCGGGCCACTAGTTTATAGACAACAGACACAAATGCAGTCAACAACGCATGTTTCTGGCACGAGGAAGAGAATGTCTACTGAGCTGGAAGTCCTATTATACCAGGAAATGTAAGTCCTGGAGTCACACAAGAGCTACAAGGTCACCCAAACAACTGAAATAATCCAAGGAGCAGAAAAACAACCTAAGAAATGAGACGAATGTGTTAAAAGCCCAGGAAAGAGCATTAGGGAGAACACCGGCTGCCAGCATGTACACGGTAGGGCAACGAGGTCCCCGTGTTCGGTGGAGAGTGATGCTTCCACAGACAAGGTGAAGGAAAAGGGAATGACCAGGGACAGATGGTGAACGTGATCAGCTGGTGGAAGGACCCCCAACGAGAAGAGCTGGGCCTGGAGACACCAAGGATCATTGGTGCCTCCATGCCGCTGCCTCCTCCACAGCACCTGGCCCTGAGCCGATACTCAAAGATACCTGTGCATCTGAGGTTATCTTTTTATATATATATTGATTTCAGAGAGGAAGGGAGAGGGAGAGAGAGAAACATCAAAGATAAGAGAGAATCACTGATCGGCTGTCTCTTGCACACCCCTACTGGGGATTGAGCCCGAAACCCCAGCATGTGCCCTTGACTAGAATCAAACCCGGGACCCTTCAGTCTGCAGCCCAACGCTCTGTTCACTGAGCCAAACCAGCTGCTAGGGCCATTTGAGGTTATCTTGAAGGCAGTCATATCACTCCCCATTTCTTCAAGTCTACCATGCAATACGATGTACCTTATTTTATGTACGGTAAGAAAGAAAAAACCTACTGATTGGTTCAACTACCACAAGCACCGACTTTCAGATGCAGCTCAACTTTACAGACATAAAAATTGTGAAAACAGTGTGCATCTTAGAAGCATGAAATGTGGTACATTGAAAGGGATGCCTGGAAAAACCTCTCCCTCCCAGCCTCCCTCTCCCCAAACCTCTCTCCCCAGCACAAGGAAAGGGGGTACAGAATGATAGGGGGAAAGCTGAGAAGTAGGCAGAAGCACAAGACTGGATCCACAGAAAGAGCAGGCTCAGGGACAGGTGGTCTCCCTGTGGATCTGATTTATGGTTTCTGTGGAGGTGGACTCCACCATGGGGCGCAGGTCTCTGGCCACCCTTCTCCACTCACAGGGTGAGCGGATGGCAAGCTTGCAGCCTCTGTGGGTCGAGTGGTGGGCACAATGGGCCTTTGGGGACATTTGCCAAGCGCTGGCCAACCTCGCCAGTGAACCCGTACCCAGCAATCTCTTGGTGCGGTGCTCATCCTAAAAGCCAGGAGTCGGCTGCACAGGAAGTATTTGCGCAAAGAATGAACCAAGTCGTCTCCCTCGTTAAACAGCTTCCCTCTATCCTCCTTCAAGGGAGTTGGAAAGGAACGCTGTCCATTTGCAAATCAATAACTTACACTGGCTGTGTAGACAATAAAGCACAATATGTGATCCTAGAGACCCTTCATGGCCGGTGTTCTAACATAATCCTGTCCCTCCAAGAAGCAGGCCGGAGAAGACACAGGCTCCTGGCTGGGCTGCCCAGTGCCATGCCGAGGGTTGGTGGTCTGCCTGCTTATTATTTCTTTCTTCCTTTTTTTTTTTTTTTTTTTTGTGGAAAATCAGAAGCTTCGGCTGCGAATGCTGCCGGGAATCGATGACACTCGACATTTTACCACTTCCTACTTTTCACAGTTATTTGCATACGAGTTGTTAGGAAAATACCTGTACCAGAAGGGCGGTGATTTAACGGAAAACGCATTTGGATCATTCCCTTTCAGCCAGAATTTCACACACTCGGAGGCACTTGACATTATCCTTGGAAACCTGGAAAGAAGCAGCTGCCACGCAGGCCACACCCCCAGAGATTTCAGCCTTTTGATACAGGGGGAGTCGCAGTGCAGAGATTTGTTAGATTCTGTGAAATCCTAGCCAGAAGCAGAGGCTGGGAGACCAGGTAATAAAATCGATCTCCATCCCTCCCCGGATCAGGCCCCTGCTCCCCCAGCAAAGACAATAAAAAGGGCCCGTGGCTGGCAAACTTCATTTTCCCCGAATGTCCCACTCCCTTCTAACGACTCCCAGTCTGGCACCGAAGCAAGAGCCGTGGGCAATGTAGAGACTATCTGAACTCCTGAGTCCGTGGGAACCAAGCCAGCCAGTGCTCTGGGAATCCAGGAACGAGCCATTATCAACCCACTCACCCATCGGAAGGTTGGCTGCAGCACGCCTCTGCTTCCTATCCACTCCCCAGGGAGACTTGGGAACCTAACTGGCTCCCAGCAGAAAAGCAAAGGAATCCATTCCTTCATGAAGGACCATCTCTGCTCAAATCCGCATTCCTCAGCTCAGACAAAATCGCAGAACCATCTGAACTGCCCACTCAACTTTAGGGAGCTAGCCCCGGCGGGAGGCCCCATGCAACACCACCCACCAAAGGAGCCAGCATCTGACACATTCAGCGGTGGGTGTTCTAGATACACATGCAGAGGTTTTGTCTTTTACAAAGGCCAAATGGCATGATGTTATGGGCAGCGGCTCAGCTGAGAGGTTTTTAGGAAGCTGTGGCTGCTGCATGGGGGGAATAAGAGCTGGTGGATTTTGCGCACTTGCAATGAAAATCAAAACTTGAACCTGCAAGATGTCTGCCTGATGGTTTGGCATCTCTCCCTGGCCTAAGCACTCCAGCTCCAACACGGGGATTTCCACGCCTCAGCCCCACATACTCTTACTGGATCTTGCTCCCAATTAGTTGGGCACATGGGTGTAATATGCTGGCAGCTTTCTCATTCGGACTGGGTTCCAGACGGTACCTGATTAGCACGTAGGTGTCTGTTTTGGCCATGTGGCCTATATTGAATGGTCCATCTGGGGTGTCTGAATGGCAGCTGTGAGGCAGTTCGAGCACAGGGAGGTGAGCCTTCTTCCCTACCTCCCTGCATATCTGCTCACTGTACCTAGAAGAGAGGGAGGAACTGCAACACCCCCCTGAGGGCTGTGTTCAGGACAGAGAGGACTGGCAGTCTACATCTCCTCGCACTCAGGCAGTCTATGAACACACCTATGGAAAAGACATCTATTAAGCACCTACTGTGTGCTGGGCACAGGCAAGAGGGATATAGATAAGACATGGGCCCCGTCTTAAAGGAACCAGAGCTCACTAGGTAGAAAGATAGGTGAAATAAGAAACAATAATACGATATAACAGATGCCACCTGAAATGTGCAAGGAAATGGATGAGGACTTGGTTAATTATGCATGGGACTGGGGTTAGGGAAACCTCATTTAAACTGGGTCTTCATGGATGCACAGGAAGTTACCAGGTGGCCAAGACACAATAGGAAACAGAGGAACAAGAGAAGAAGGTGAGTGGGGCTGGGACTTCAGCTGCATGAAGGGCCATATGTCTATTTCACTTAGCAGACCCCAGGGAACGACTGACATGATTTAAGGAGGAGAGTGACAATGAGATCTGAGTTCTGGAAAAATCACTTTTCAGATAGTAAGACTGGATCAGAGAGGCAGTCACTAGAGGAGGGAGATCCACTAGGAGGCCGCTGTGAAGGTTCTAGAGAATGGGGGTGTGGACAGGGGCCACCTCTGTGGGAAGAGGAGGATGGGCCAGAGCATACGTGCTTCAGGAGTGTGGTCCACCGGCTGCGGGCAGGAAGGGGTAGAGCTGGCCTGGGACCAGCCTGCACACTGCTGGGTTACACAGCCTGCCAGCACATCTCTCTCTGCCACATTTTCTGAGCTTTCCTGATCCCCGATCCCCTTGCCAGAACCTGAGCAATCTTCTGGCTTCCAGCTCTACTTTTTATATCCTCTCCAGGTCATGCATCCCGCCCCCACAGCTTCCAAACCTTTCACCCACCAATGGGCAAATGCTGGGCCATGGAGCCTTCCTGTCCTCCACTGCTTCTCCTCAGACTCCAGGACTAGAAGCCCCAAGAAGAAAATGGGGTGCACTCCCCCTGGACCCTATGTATGGGCCCATTTCCAAATACAAACAGCAAATAACTTGCTTGGAGGTGAGTTCACCCTTCTGGGTTTACCTGCCCTCGCTGGTATCAGGAATTCTGGGATCTATCTGGTCTACCATTGCCTCCCAGTCCTGGCCCCTGGAGTGAGGCAATCTTGGAGTCTTCCCAGAAACCTTTTTGGAAGATTCCTCTGGACAAATCTGGACATGAGATGACAATCCTAATTTCTTTAGTGAAGTCCAGAAGAAATGCGTCTAGGGTGGGACCCAGAGAGATCACTGGGGCAGATGAGCTCCAGATGTTTTTCCTGTAAATCTAACTGCTCATATTTAAGGCCATAGTCACACTGGGTCTTGGGTGTAAGTGTACTGTATAGCATTTAGGTTTATAAGAGGATTTCACGGTGTATAATCGTATTGGATCCCTACCATGATATGGGAGGTGGGGTTACAAACTCCTAGGAGGAGAGCATGAGAGATCTGTGGCCATAATGCCTGGGTTGGAACCCTGCTCTGCCACTCACTGGCTGTCTGACCTTGGATAAGTACCCTACTTCCTGTTTCTCAGTTTATCCAGCTGGAAAATGGGACTAATACTAATAAACGCACATAGCACTCTATAAGCATTTATTATAGAAAGATCTCTGACTCAGAGATGACAGGCTGAGGAACTTGCCTGAGGCTGACTGGCTGGAATGTGAGATAGAGAACTAGAACTCCTTGGCTCCGAGGCCATACTCTTCATGCCATGTCAAGCTACTCTGGGAAACACCTATTTTCTGGCAAGTCCCTGGTCCTGCCTTCGAAAGGGCCTTTACAGGGAAAACAATGTTCACTATCATCCTACAGCAATAACCCTTAGAGTATATCTTTTTCTTGAAAATTTTTATTGAGATAAAATTCATGTAACGTGAAATTTATCGTTTTAATCATTTTAAAATATACCACTTCAGTGGTTTTCAGTATATCCACAATGTTGTACAACCATCACCACTATCTAATTCCGGAATATTCACCACCCCAGAAAGAAACCCTGTACTTCCCAATTTCCTTCTTTCCCCAGCCCACGGCAAGTGACTTTCTGTCTCTATCTCTATTCTGGATGTTTCATATAAATACAGTCATACGATATGTGGTCCTTTGCTTCTGGCTTCTTTCACTTAGTGTCATGTTTTCAAGGTTCATCTATGTTGTAGCAGGTATCAGTACTTCATTCCCTTTCATGGCCGAATAGTATTCCCTTGTATGGATGTACCGTATTTTATTTATATATTCATCAGCTGATGGACCTTTAAGTTATTTCTACCTTTTGGCTATTGTGAATAATATTTCTATGAACACCGCTGTACAAGTTTTTGTGTGAACTTTGGTATAAGATAAAGAGTGGAATTGCTGGATCATAACTATGTTTAACCTTCCGAGGAACTGCCAAACTGTTTTCCACAGTGGCTGTTCCTTTTTACATTCTCACCAGCAATGTGTAGGGTTTTAATTTCTCCACAATCTTGCCAACACATGTAATTTCCTCCTCCCCCCTAAATATATATTATAGCCATCCTAGTGGAGATAAAATGGTATCTTATTGCAGTTTTGACCTGCATTTCCCTAATGACTAATGATGTTGAGCATGTGCAGTACATCTTTATGCTCTTGATACAGTATCATGCAAATTGAGATAAAAGCTATGAAGTCTTTGGCCCCCTTTCTTGGATGAAGAAGGAGACCTGGTGTATGTACACAGAGCTGACCCACATACAGATCACAGCAGGGAAGCCTAATACCCAACAGTCAGGCTCCTTTGGTCAGTTCCTCCACGCAGGAAGCAAATGGTGGCCTTCGGGTAGGGTGAGATTTGGGAAGGCTGCTCAGGCCCACAAAAGCTTTCAGGTCCACCTGGGGCCCATCCTGCTCTGTTCCTCTTGCTGGCCATTGGGTCACATCTGTTTTTATGGGCCTTCTCGGCTGCTCCCACCGTTAGAATGGGGGCCCAATTTGGCCTACAGGCGTGAAGGTGGCATTAACAACGCTCTGCAATCCTCGGTTGGTACACCGACTGCAAGCTGGGGGGCCAAGCATAAATGCCAAGTGACAGATCCTTCTCGGAAGCTGAGATTGCAGTGGCCTGAAATACCAGCCCATGTCTGGGCACACACTGAAACAAACGCCTCCTGTGGTACAGGGGCAGCAAAGTGGCCCCCGGTTGACATGGCAGTGTGCAAATCGGGCACAACTTTGATGCCCAAGTGGCCCCCTGGCGCATGAACACTGAGATTTGGAGCTGCTACACCAAAAGCAAAGGCAGATACAGCTGGGCGACTCCCTTTCTGAAGACAGGTCACTGGCCACCCTGGCCAAGGGTGGTTACCCCAAGGATGAGTGTCCCTGGCCCAACGCTGCCTCTTCTTTTCATTGCTGCCTTCTGGTCATTTCATATTTTTTTCAGGGCCTTCCCCAATAACAGGAGAGAAGATGCCAGGGCACACTCCCAGGATTCTTGTAGAAAGGTATGGCTGAATGAGTCAGGCTGAGCCAATGGATTCCTGTTCTATCTTTTACTGAGTAATAAACTACCCCCAAAATCGGTGGCTTAAAAGTATGATTTGTTATTATCTGTCACAGTTCTGTGGATTGACTAGACTCACTGGGCAGTTTTTTCTTAGGATCAGATGTCAGCTGAGGCATTAGTCACATGAAGGATCTACTGAGCTGATGTCCAAGATAGCCAATGCACACGGCTGGTATTTAATGTTGGTTTTAGCTGGATTGCCAGCTGGTTGTTGAACTAGGGATGTCCACTGACGTGCCTACACCTCAAGGAGTGTGGGCTTCTTATAGCATGGCAGCTGGGATGAAAAAGGGAGTATGCCAATAGTGAATGTTCCAAGAAACTCAGGAAGAAGTTGCAAGGCTCCTATGACCTAGCCTCAAAAGTCACACCGTGTCACTTCTGTCATATTCTATTGTGAGTCACAGAGAACCCTTCCCAACTTTATGAGGCTAGTATTGCCCTACCAGACAAAAACATCGCAAGAAAACAAAACTACAGATCAAATCCTTTATGAATATAGTTGTAAAAATCCTCAACAAAATAGTAGCAAATCAATTCAGCAACATATAAAAATAATTATATACCACAAACAAGTGGAATTTGTTGTAGGACTGCAAGGGTGGTTCAACATATTAAAGTCAATCCATATAATATAACATATTAATAGAATAAAGGACAAAACCACATGATCATCTCAGTAGGTGCAAAAAAAATCATTTGGCGAAATCCAACACCTGTTTATGATTAAAAAAATACTCAGCAAACTAGGAATAAAAGGGAGCTTCCTCAATTTGTTAAAGGGTACTATTTATAAAAAGTCCACAACTAATATCTTACTTAATGGGGAAAGACTGAAAGCTCTCTCTCCAAGATCAGGAACAAGACAAGGATATTCATCTCACCACTGATATTCAATATAATACTGGAGGTTCTAGCCAGGGAAATTAGGCAAAATAAATAAATAAAAGGCATCCATATTAAGAAAGGAAAAAGTAAAGCTATCTTTATTTGCAGATAACATGATTTTATATATAGAAAATCCTAAAGAATACACACACACACACACACACACACAAACAAGTTGAGCAAGTTGTAGGAAAAAAGAACAGTATACAAGAATCAGTTATTTCTATATACTAACAATGAAATTAAAAAACATTTCTCTTTGCAATAGCACTGAAAAAGATTCTTATAAAGAATTCAGCCAGTGTGAAAAACTTGTACACTGAAAACTACAAACATAGTTGATAGAAATTAAGATCTAGTGCAAAGATCTTAAAGACACTGCGGGTTCATGTACTGGAAAACTTAATATTGTACAAATGGCCATACTTCCTAAACTGATTTACAGATTTAACATAATCCCTATAAGAATTCCAACTGTCTTTTGTGATTGTTTTTTGTTTTTGTTATTTGCAGAAATTGACAAGCTTATCCTAAAATTCATATGGAAATTCAAGGGGTCCATAGTGTTTCCACTGAAACAACCTTGAAAAAGAGAAAACTTGGTAGACTCACATTTCCTGGTTTCAAACTTACTATGAAGCTACAATAATCAAGACAGTGTAGTACTGGCCTAAGGATGAAGATACAGATCAATGAGATAGAGTTGAGAGTCCAGAAATAAGTGCTTATATTTATGATCAATTGGTTTTCAACAAGAATTCCAAGACAATTCAATGGGGGAAAGAATAGTCTTTTCAACAAATGGCACTAGGACAACTGGATAGCCACATGAAAAAATAAATAAATTTGGTCCCCTACTTCACAGCATTACAAAAAGTACCTCAAAATGGATCAGAGATCTAAATACAGGAGCTAAAACTATACAACTTTTATAAGAAAACATAGGAGTAAGTCCATGTGACCTTAGATTAAACAAAGCAAAAAGACAACTCACAGACTGTAAAAAAATATTTTCAAATCATATATCTGATAAGAAACTTATATCCAGAATATAAATATAAAAATGCTTACAACTTAATAAAAATGTTGAAATAACAGTATTAAAACTTGAGTGACGATTTAAAAAACTTTTCTCCAAAAAAGATTGCCAATATGTGCCAAAACAGACACTAAAAGATGCTCAACATTATTAGTCATCAGGGAAATGAAAATCAAAACCACAATGTGATACTGCTTCATACCCACCAACAGGGCTATAATAAAAAAAGACGGGTAATAACAAATGTTGGCAAGGACGTGAAGAACTGGAACCCTCAAACTTTGCTTGTGAGAAGATAAAATGATGCAGCTGCTTTGGGAAATAGTTTGGCAGATCCTCAAAAGTTAAGCATAGAAATACCATGTAATTCAGCAATTCCAGTTCTAGATATATACCCAAGAGAACTGAATATATATGTCCACACAAAAACTTGTACACAAATGTTCATAGCAGCAAAATTCACAATAGTCAAGAGGTGGAAATAACCCAAAAGTCAACTGATGAATGGATAAACAGAATGTGGTATCCTATATAATAAAAGGCTAAAATGCAAATCAACCGAATGGCGGAACGACAGGTCACTATGACACACACTGACCACCAGGAGCTGCCCCCTGTGGTCAGTGTGCTCCCACAGGGGGAGTGCCGCTCAGCTATAAGCCAGGCTCTTGGCTGGCGAGCGCAGTGGTGGTGGTGGCGGGAGCCTCTCCCGCCTCTGCAGCAGCACTAAGGATGTCTGACTGCCGGCTTAGGCCCGTTCCCTGTGGGAAGCGGGCCTAAGCTGTCAGTTGGACACCCCCTGAGGGCTCCTGGACTGTGAGAGGGCACAGGCTGGGCTGAGGGACACCCCCGCCGAGTGCACGAATTTCATGCACCGGGCCTCTAGTATTTATATAATGGAATACTATTAAGTCATGAAAAGGAATTAAGTACTGATCCATGCTACAATGCGGAGGACCCTTGAAAACATTATGCTAATGAAAGAAGCCAGATACAAGAAGCCATTTATAGGAAATGTCTAGAATAGGTAAATCCATAGAGACAGAAATTAGAATAGTGAACTAGGGGAGTGTAGAGGGTGAGGAGAGAATGATGAGTGACTGCTAATGGGTATGAGGTTTCTTTGGTGGGTAATGTTCTGGAATTAAGTAGTGGTGGTGTTTGTACAATTCTGTAAATTTGCCAAAAATATGGAGTTAAAGGGCAAATTTTATGGTAGATTAATTATATCTCAATAAAGCTATTATTAAAATAGTCACACACGTGTGAATCACAAGGTCAGCCAACTGTCACACAGCGGGCACCACATCACGTCCCAATTTGCCAGCTCTTTGCAGGATGATAGAATTAAAAGCCTAATATATACAAAGTGCCAGGTAAATAAATAATAGTTATTCAGTAAATGGCAGCTCCTGTTCTTAGTCTGTCTTGTCAGCATAATTATTAATGCTAGTGGTCCCTGCCAGCATTCAGTAACACCTACCACGTGGCTTGGGAATTATCTGGGCATGTCTAGTTTCCTAGCTACTTTGGTCCTCTAGGCTAGATCAGAGAGTCCCAGAATGTTTGAGCTATGAGATTTCCTAAAAATCATGTGATCCAAAAATAAATTACAGATATGGTAAATTAGCCTAAATATGTACAGAACACTTACAAATCAATGAAAAAAAGATTGAGAGACCAACAGAAAACTAAGCAAAACAACTCACACAAGAACATACACAACGGCTAACAAATACATGAAAAATATTCACACTTATTAGAAATCATGAGTGTGTAAATTAAAAGAAGATTTAAACTTATTAAATCATCAAACATTTAAAAATCTTTAATGAGGTATTGGCCAAAGTTCAGAAAACAGTCACCCTCAGACATTCCTGATCGAGTGTTCATTGGTACAGCATTTGTAGAGGGCAATTTAGCAATGAGTATTCAAAGACTCAAAAATAGCATTCCTCTTCTAAACATGTATACCATAAAAATAATCGTGAATATGTGCAAAAATGTAGCTACAAGTATATTCATTTCTTTATTGCAATATTACTTTTCATAATGAAAAACTGAAAACAACCAATATATCCAAGGACAGGGAACTGATTAATTAAATTATGGAACATGTATACAATAGTTAATAACTTGAAAAGATGCTTACCATATTCAAAACTATACAAAATCATCTCATTTTTATAAATTATTATTTTTTTAAAGGCCAGCACTGGTTAATTCTAGATGACAGTATCATAGGCTAGCGTATTTTTCTTCTTCTTTCCTTGATGTGCATTTTCTACAGTGATCATGTATCACTTTTGTATTAAAAAAACACAAAAAAATATAAATATATTTACTCATGGAGGCCAAAACCTCCACAAATGCCTGCTCAGCGTGCCCAGCCCACTGCTCCTCAACTTATTGAATATCTACCCTCCACCTTCAAGTCCCTTCCTCCTCTGGAACAGTATCCTCAGTGCCAGGCCCCTGCTTTCTGTTCCTCTCTGGATCCTCCCAGCAATAATTATTACCCCGGGAATCCCAACGCCGCTCGGCCCCTCCATTCCCCCATCTGCAAGCCCCTCGAGGTCATGCCTGCCTCCCCGCCAACCAACACTCAAACAGAAACTCCCCACAGAAGTTGGTCTGTGATTCCCCTTCCCTGCCAAGGAAGTGGCAGAGGGCTCCCTGACAACACCAGGGGCTGCCCAGAGGCCTGGCCCCACGTGGTGACCTGCAGGTTGGAGCAGAGGGGTTCTGGCAGGGAGAAGGGAGCTCAGTCAGGCCCCTCTGACCCACCCGAGACATGTCACAGATTTTTAAGGGCAAGAGAGGGAGGCTGGTTGTCCTCCAGAATCTGCAGCAAAACATCAAAACAGCAGGGCTAGGAGCCCACTGGCAGATGTGCTGGTGTGTGGGTCACAGGAAGCAGCCTCTCCCAGGGGGGCGGGGGTTCCCGCCCTTTCGGAGTGCGGGTTTGTTAGCTTGGTTTCATGACCCGCCCCTCCTCCTCAAAGTGCTGTATGTGGAGTTTCCTCCTAAGTGAATGAACACAAATGATGTTCACATGAGGATGTGCAGGCCCCAGGATGACAATGGGTGCTCTGGAGTCTGGGGTCACATCCCCCTCACCCCAACATCTAAACTTACAGGGAGACCAAACTCAGCAGCTCCTCCTGCCCCACTCTCACCCCTTCAAATGGAGTCACCCTGATGGTGGAGGCAAATTCACACACACTTTTTCACATTCTGAGGCTCTACCAAGAGTTTTCAATGTTTCTTAAACTTTCTTGTTTTATTTTAAAAATTATGTAAATTTTGCTTTACACTCTATTTTTGCCCTCCTATATTTCATTAATGCTAAACCGTACTCCACTCCCCCACCCTACATGTTATAACATCTTTAAAATCAGAATGAATTCTTAGGATCAATAATGGCTATAGTTTAATTGGCGGTGGTTTTTGCTTCCCCCTATGAAATATAATGATAAAAAAAAATAACACTTTCTGCTAAAAAGTACCCTTGGAATAGAACTGCTGTTCTGAAAGTTGTGCCAGGTTTGCACACTGCCAGCTCCCTGCTTAGGGCCCCAGTTTAAGGGCCATTGCTAGATGCTGTTTCCTTATGAGATATGAAGTCCAATGGCATCCAAAACACAGCCTGCCAAGGCACTGTGTCTCCTTCCAAACATATCCCGTCTCCCCCTCTGGGGGTACTTCATGGCAAAGGAAGGATGTTGACTGAGCATTCACTATGAGCTGTTAAGTGTTGTCTGTCCCCTTAATTTACTCTTCCCAACATCCCTATGGGTTATCTGTGATTATCCCATTTAACAGATGGGAAAAATGAGGCTCTGAGGGCTGATGTGACTTTCCCAGTACAGCACCGAACACAGGTCTCTCTGACTCAAGAGGACTATCGCTGCCTCCTATGCCTCCTAATGAGCAGGCACAGAACAAGCATGGGATGTCTGCTGTCACACATGCCCTCTGTTCACAGAAGGGGAATCTTCGACCACGTGGCCTGAATGAAAAGCAGGCCTCATTTACCTGCAGGAAGGCCCCTCTCAGGAGCTCCCCACCTCCCCTCTTGACTCCCTAGTCTCTACACCCCGTCACTGGGAACCCTGGTGCATTGGGTGACCTGGAGGACCAGATAAAGTCAGAGCCCAGAGAGAATGAAAGTCAGTACGAAAAGAGACAGAAAGCAGGTCTCTGTCCCCAAGACACCCCAGTTCTCTCTCCTTCTTGTTGCCCCCTTCCTTTCTAACCCATCTCTTCATTTTGAAAGATGATCTTCCAACTCACCTTCCCACAACTCCTCCCTCCCTTCACTCTCAAATTCTGGGCCATTTTTTGCGCCTCCTACAATTTATTCATAACCTCGCAGTTAACCTGCGGAAACCACGTTATTTCTTAGACCTGCCCCTCTGTCTGGCAATGATAACAGCTGCCATTTCCTGACCATTGACAGTGTGCCAGCTCATGAGTCAGCCTGACCCTCCCCCAGGACCAACACCGTTGTCGAACTGAGTAAGCTGACCCACAGAGAGGCGAGGTAACTTGCCCAAAGTCACACAGCGAGCAGGCAGAGGGGCTAAGAGCTGAGTGTAAAGCCTATGTTCTTCCTTCTCTGCCAATAAACTCCTCTCCTACCAATGCTACACAGGAATGAGATTCAAAGGTGGCTTCCTCATCTAGCATACCACGCGCCGTCTGTCTCTCAATCTCTATCCCTGTCTGTCTTGCAGGCAAAAGGCCTGAATACAAATCATGTCAACAGGGCTAGTTTTTCAAGTGGTTCCACTACCCAAGCTTCTCCCCAGGTCTCTCCTCTCCAACCCAGAGAGAAGTCTTCCTCAAAGGAGATTTAAAAGTGTTATGGACCCTAACACCAAGATTCAGCTCTTAAAGCAGCACACGCATTCCTGTTAGCTTGGATCCTGTCCCATGTAGTGCACTCCATGGTATATCTGGGTACATGCATGCCTCATGCACGAGCTGTAAATTTCTTTTAATCCTTTTTTTTGAAAGGGGGAGGGAGGCCCACATCTTTGAGGGGGATCTCAGGAAAGCCACAGAACCCACGCCCCGAAAAACTGCACACACAAAATACACCCTCACACCTCCAGAAGTCTTCATGCAATTGGAGGGCTTCATACATCACACAGGTCAAGAGTCACTGTTCTGGGTCCCTCCCATACTCCAGCAGGGGAATCTGTGCACAGTTAGTGCTGAATAATTCTATTAAGGAAAAATGCTACTACTTTTTTCTCCTCCTCCTTCCACCACCACCTTTGGTCAGAAAGAAAGTAGCCGATCACTTTTTTCACACTTTCTATGAGGCATTTTCCCGTTGCTCCCTCCCTAGGCCTCTGTACCATCTCCCTTGCTCTCTGTGAAATTCCACCAGCATCCTGTCTGGTTCCAGGCCCGGAGTCTTCGAGCCTGTGTCCCGCCCTGTGCCATCCACAGCCCACCCCCAGAGGCCTGCCCCCTGTGGTCTGAATGTTTGTGTTCCTCCAAATTCACAGGATGGAATCCTAGCACCCAATGCCACGGCCATAGGAGGTGGGGCCCTTGGGGGTGATGAGGTCATGAGCGAGGAGCTCTCAAGAATAGGATGAAGGCTCTTATAAAAGAGACCCCACAGAGCTCCCTGGTCCTTTCTGCCACGTGAAGACAGTGAGAAGTCTGCAGCCCGGATGAGGGCTCTCACCAGAACCTGACCGGCCGGTGCCCTGATCTCACACTTCTGGCCTCCGGAACCGTGAGAAACAAAGGTCTGTTGTTTAAAAGCCACCCGGTCTGTGGTATTTTGTTATAGCAGCCCGAATGCACTCAGACACTGCCCGTTCCTTCCCCTCCCTGACGGATCTCGCTGGCTCTGTGTCCCAGGGACCGTGCAGCCCTACCCTTCTCAGAGATGAAGCTCACGAGGCCTTGCCCCTGTAACCGCCCCAGGCTGCCCTGATGTCTGGCAGAGGGAGACCCAGTCCCAGAAATCCTGACCCAGTTAGTTCAGCCCTTCCCACTGGCCTCTACCCAGCAAGTGCTTCCTCCCGCCCGGGAAGCAGGAGCACCGGCGGCCACGTGCAGCCTGGCCTCAGATGTCCAGCCCCGGCAGCCTCCTCTGGAGAGGAAAGCACCCTGTGCAAGGCCTCAGATGTCCAGCCCCGGCAGGCTCCTCTGGAGAGGAAAGCACCCTGTGCAAGTCAGGAAAAGGTGCCCCTCCGGGCAGATGCAGCCTGACCCTGGGCCGGCACACCTGAATAGGGCCCCCTCTACGCATACTAGGGGCCCCCTCTACGCATACTAGGGCCCCCTCTACACATACTAGGGCCCCCTCTACACATACTAGGGCCCCCTCTACACATAATAGGGCCCCCTCTACACATAATAGGGCCCCCTCTACACATACGCTGGGCAGCTCCGACTGGAGAGGCACCGGAGCTGTTACCTCGGAAGAGCTAGGGAATGGTCCGATTCCCTTCAGGCCTCCATCTGACACCCGGGTCCATAGCAGCACTAAGTACAATGGCCAAAGGGAGCAGACAGCCCACCAATGGAAACATAAACAAAAAAAAAGAGAAGAAATTCTGATACACGCTACAGTATGGATGAACCCTGAGGACAGTATGCTACATAAAATAAGCCAGTAACAAAATGGCAAATACTGTATGATTCCACTGATCTGAGGTCCCTAGACTAGGCAAGTTCCTAGAGACAGAAGGCAGAGGGCAAGGGGCGGGGAAGTGGGAGTTATTGTTTAATGGGTACAGAGTTCCTGTTGGGATGATAGGAAACTTCTGGAAACGGACAGTGGTTATGGTGGCACAACATTGTGCATTTAGTGCCACTGAGTTGAATACTTAAAAATGGTTAAAAAATAATAAATTTTATGTTATATCTTTAAAAGTTTACAAATTAAATGTGCTCTATATTATTTTCTTTAAAAAAAAAAAAAAGAAGGAAAGAGCCGCACCTGTCTTTTCCTCACTTTGAAAAGATATGAGGATGTATTATACTTCCCATAGGGGCTGGACGCATCCACAACATTACCTCAACACCTAATCTCCCGCCACAGCGTCCCCAGAGGGCCGCACGCCTTTGGACGGAGGCAGTTTGAGGCCCCACAGGAGGAAAGGTGTCACATAAATGGAAACATCCTTTCCCTGCTGCCCGTTTCCTCCACCCACAGACCCCGTCCCCACTTCCCCCACTCCTCACCCTCTACTTCTGTCCCCACAGGCAGCCAGGCCCAATCTGGGGAGGCATAAACTGACATCCTGTTATAAATCCTCCCCCTGGAGACCGGCCCTCTCGCTGTGCCAAGAAGTCTTTTTCTGACCATCTGTAATCCATTCAAAGGCAACTGGCAGGAAATGGCAACTAGGAAAACCCCTGCACAACGCAACCGGCGGGACCACCTCTCCTCTCGCTCAAGGCCAGAGACAGGAAGTGGGCCTTTCTGGGGACACACAACCTCTGGGGAAGCACTGAAAGCTGCTGGGCAGCTGTCAGGGGCTCCGTGGGCTGGAGACAGATGCTTGCAAAATTTGGTAAGAAACCCATGCTGTATTGAGTCTTTAAATGAGCTCTGCAGAAATCTCATTTGAAAAACCAAAACAAACCACAGGCCCTAAGAGGGGGGGAAAAAACACAACGTTATATGAAAACTAACCTCAAAAATGCTTTCTTCTGATTTCTATGGACAATTAGACCACAATTTCAAGTAGTTCAAATCCTTCTTATTATGGCTCCCCTTCCAATCTGGTATCGTCAGCTGCTTCCTCCTAACCGTGGCAGCTTTATTTTTTGGCACTAAAAGCTGAAGCCCCGAAGCACAGCAGGGGGGACCGGAGCTGCCCTGTACGGGCTCGCGAGAGCCAATTGTTAAATTTTCAGGAATTTGGTGAGCCGATCAATAAATTATTAAACGTTATTTGCTATAGCTACAATTAAATGTATTCTATTAAAAAAGGATACTCAAGACTTATCACTTCCTACCTATCTTCCTATATTTTATTATCTATCATCGATGCTTTGAGCAAGGGTTGGCAACTTTTTCTAGAAAGGACCCGGGAGTAAATATTTCAGGTTTTGAGTGTCTTTGTCTCAGACACTACACTCTGGCATTGTAGTGCACAAGTAACCAGAGACAACACATAAATGAATGAATGTGGCCGTGTCCC
The DNA here is from genome assembly GCF_000147115.1 of Myotis lucifugus. Lineage (NCBI taxonomy): Eukaryota > Metazoa > Chordata > Mammalia > Chiroptera > Vespertilionidae > Myotis > Myotis lucifugus. Next base: position 9,562,261 of record NW_005871066.1, on the reverse strand, counting down.
AAGAAAACGTTATTTACAAATAGGGGTGACATGCAGCTTTTATCCGTGGGCCACGGTTTGCTGACTACTGCTCTTGGAGTTATTTATATCTATTGTACTTGTATGGTGGAAATCCTATGTAACAGTGTTCTTGCCCGGCTGGTGTCGCTCAGTGGTTGAGTGTCGACCTATGAACCAGGAGGTGGCTATTCGATTCGCGGTCAAGGGCACATGCCTGGATTGTGGGATGGATGCCCAGTAGGAAGTGTGCAGGAGGCAGGCAATCAGTGATTCTCTCTCATTAGTGATGCTTCTATCTCATTCTCCCTCTCCCTTCGGCTCTGAATTCAATAAAAATATTTTTTAAAAAACACCACTAACAACAAAAACAACAACAGTGTTCTTATGCGCATCTCTTCAGTGACAGAATAAGGAGCACTTGAAATGTGGTGGTGGGAGACCTTATTCTACAGAAATCACCAAATGTGATAAGCCAGGGATTGATTTATTATTATTTTTTATTGTCTAGATTTAAGAAAGGGATGGAGAAAATTTTAGTAATGCAGAATTAAAACTATATCACATCCATAGCTGTATTGTGAATAATGCAATAAATGAGGACATATTTTCTTGGTAGTTGAAAACTATTATCCAATTTAGCAAGGCCTTTGCTCTCATCACCAACAACTGAGTGATGGTTCTAACATATCTCTTTGTTCTTCCATTTTCATCTTACTCACTGACTTAAATGAAAATATCAACTAACACTTATGTTGGATTGACACCTGTTTGTCAATTTCAGTCTCAGGTTGATCAGGGATAGAAGAATTTGGCAAAATTTAACAAAAGCATTCTGTGAGAATCAACGGACTATATGAAATTTTGCAATAAGGAGTATTAAATATTTTATTATTTGTAAATTAGATGCTAAACAGCCCTTTAGGAGTAAAATGTATAATAAAAGTATCTCTGTGTAAATTTATTTAGAGAGGGAGTTGTTAAACATTTACTAGCACAACGATTGTGATAAAAAAAGAAGTTACAAATTAATTGGGCAGCAAGACCTAAAACTGTGTGTGTGCAGATACACTTCAGAGAGAGAAAGAGAGAAACGAGAATAACTCTCCCCTCAGCACACTGAAACAGCAACACACACACACACATTATCATACAAAAAAGGAGCCTGTTGCCTGAAAACTCTACTTTATAAAAAAAAACCCACCTCAATTGTGTTGGTATCAAGTAGGTGTACAACTGAAATAAATTATGCACTGGTTCTCTTTGGTATTAATGGCAGATCTGGGACTCATTCTAACTCCTTTTTCCAAAAGCGACTTCTTGGGGAACTCATAGCCTTTACTTTATGCTATTCTCTCTCTGTAGAGCGCTCAGTGTCAAATCCTAACCATCTGTGGTGGAGCATTCATTCATTCATTCATTCATTCTTCAAACATTAACTTGGCTCCAATTATATACCCTTCACTGTGCTCCAGGTAGAACCACAAACTTAAGAGCCCCTGCCCTCAGGTCAAAGGTCTCATAGACGGGCAACCGGGCAACCGAAATCTCTTCCTTCCCTGAGCCCCGGGGCATTCAAGCCATACTGAAGTCTCTAGGTGGCATCAGAGCTTCTAGCCTGCTCCTGGGGGAGTTCCTGAGTTTCCAGTGGGAGGGCAGGGGCCGGGATGTTATTCCACCTTAACATCCTGCACAGAGCCCAGCCCAGTACCTTGGCGGTTGGCCACTTTCTAATGAATCTGTGATACAAGAAGCATGGTGAACCTGTGATACAGGAAGCACAATGAGCCTGTGATACAGGAAACTTGGAGAGCCTGTGATACAGGAAGCACAGTGAACCTGTGATACAGGAAACATGGTGAGCCTGTGATACAGGAAGCATGGTGAGCCTGTGATACAGGAAACTTGGTGAGCCTGTGATACAGGAAGCACGGTGAGCCTGTGATACAGGAAGCACGGTGAGCCTGTGATACAGGAAACTTGGTGAGCCTGTGATACAGGAAGCACGGTGAGCCTGTGATACAGGAAACATGGTGAGCCTGTGATACAGGAAGCACGGTGAACCTGTGATACAGGAAGCACGGTGAGCCTGTGATACAGGAAGCAGGGTGAGCCTGTGATACAGGAAGCACGGTGAGCCTGTGATACAGGAAGCACGGTGAGCCTGTGATACAGGAAACACGGTGAGCCTGTGATACAGGAAGCACAGTGAGCCTGTGATACAGGAAGCACGGTGAGCCTGTGATACAGGAAACTTGATGAGCCTGTGATACAGGAAACATGGTGAGCCTGTGATACAGGAAGCACGGTGAGCCTGTGATACAGGAAGCACGGTGAGCCTGTGATACAGGAAGCACGGTGAGCCTGTGATACAGGAAGCACAGTGAACCTGTGATCAGGAAACTTGGTGAGCCTGTGATACAGGAAGCATGGTAAACCTGTGATACAGGAAACTTGATGAGCCTGTGATACAGGAAGCATGGCTCTAGCTTTATAACCTGCGGAGGAGCATCACTCATCCTGGTTTGCAATTTAACTCTAGCAGTTTACTGGGCCCAGCTAAATGCTGACCTCCGGTTGGAAGGTGGAAGAAGGATTATTTTCAGTGTAATTATCTTCTTTCTTCCCCAAATTAAAGAAGAGGGTCACTTTAGTGTGTGGGACAATGTTTCTTAATATTTTTAAACTCATGTTCTATCAACCAAGATACGGTCACACTTTACTTCTGATGTTTGCATTGCAGAGCTCACTCTATCTAGAATTTTCATGAATTATGGGTTGTCACACTGTACTTGCATCTTATCAAAAAGTGCCCACTCCTTGCCCTTGTTCCTCCTTAGCTTAAAACTGGGATGTTCAATTCCTTGCTCTGAAAATTGCTAATTGGAGGAAAAACTTGCCTCTGCTTTAAAAAACACACATCTTTTTACTGATTTCAGGGAAACACCAACGATGAGGGAGAATCATTAGTCAGCTGCCTTCTGGATGCCCCTCACTGGGGATCGAGCCCGCAACCCGGGCAGTGACCTCCTGGTTCACAGGTTGACGCTCAACCACTGAGCCACCCCAGTTGGGTTGCTCTGCTTTTTTAGGAGGCATTTAATAGTTCATTTCCTGTTGATGAGAAAGAGGTCTCCTTTATAGATGAATGTCAGCCAATAAATGTAGATCAGATTAGCATAATGTGAAGATGACCATTCTACAACCCCCAAAGAAATAACTGATCCAGGCAAAGGTCACCAATAAATACCAAGACAATTCCATAAAATGTCTTGTTGGTATTCACTTGGCTCTAAAGCATCACCCACAGAATGATGTGCTAATTGAAGAAAGAAAACAGATCTACAATGGAGAGAGGTGGTCACCACCTCACTGAGTGATCGATACCTAATAATGGGCCTCCCTGACATCCTGTGCCCCCTGATGAGATGCTTGATGAAGTGCTCAGAATTACCTGGGATGTATTCTTGCCAAGATGCTGAGCCTGAACCTGAGACTTTAGCTCTAACTTCCAGTATGGAGGAAAAACGGGGCATAGAAAAAGAAGGTGAATGACACCATGAGCAAGTGATCAGACAGGTCAGAATGGGAAGCATTTTAAACGGTAATGTTTTATATATGTACATGCAAAAATATATGTATACATATATATGTATACTATATGCACACATACAGGGGGCACTGTTCTAGATTAAAATTGGCACAAGAGGCATAACAACTAAATGTAATGCATAAATCTTGATAGGATCCTGGTTATATGTGTGTGTGTGTGTATGAAAAAGCAGCTATGGAAAAAGCAGCTATACACTTTTTTTGGGAGGGACAACAGGAGAAATTTGAATAGGAACTAGATATTAGATGTTATTAGGGGACTGGTATTACAATTACGCAGGAAAACGCTCTTATTTTAGGAGACGCATCCTGAATGAAGAACTTAGGGGTGAAGTGTCACACTACCTGTGGCTTCCTTCCAAATGGTTCAGCAAACACATACATACATATTTATATAAGATGAGGCTCTGAGAACTTGAATAGCTCAAGGTTACACAACCAGTATGTGTCAAAATGCTAAATATTTAGAAGTGAAATGTCATGATGTCTACAGCCTAGTTTCAAACGGTATAACATATGTATCTTTATAAGAAGGCAAATAAGATGAACTGTGAACTAATTTGTAACTCTAAGTGGTGCATATATGAATGACCATGGTACTATTATTTCAACGTTTTTATATGTGTGAGAACCTTTTAAGTTAACATTAAGATGAGGGGCCAAAAAGAAATAAGGGTGCAATGTGGGGTTACCATCAAATCTGAACTGAGAAACTTTAGGCTGCTCAAAGGTGTCTGTGACTTTGGGCCCAAAAGTTAGCACTTTTCCACTGACTTCACTGCCTAGGTAGGAAGCCCTAAGGGATCCCGGAGCTGCCACATCCTAAACTGAGCTGGGCCTTTTTGCATTGTGGCTTCAAATATCCACCTGAACAGAAACTTCAGGAGTCCTGCCAGTTCTTAGAATCTCAACAACTTTAAAATATTAGGTGATAAATCAAAGAAACTCATACATAGGTCATTTCCAGACTGCTTTTAAAAATGAAAATACTTACAAATGTAGAGTTGTTTAAAGCATACAGTTTCAGTTTTACAAGAGGAAAACAGTTCTGGAAATGGATTGCACAACAATGTGAATGTACTTAACACTCTTAAACTCAACCCTTAAAAATGGATAGGATGTCTCCCAGGACAAGGGAAACAAAGGAAAAAATGAACAAATGGGGCTACATCGGCTTAAAAAGCTTCTGCACAGCAAAAGAAACCATCAACAAAATGAAAAGGGACCCTACTGTATGGGAGAACACATTTGCCAATGGATACAACTGATAAGATGTTAATTTCCAAAATATACAAAGAACACATACAACTCAACACCAGGAAGATAAATAATCCAATTTAAAATTGGGCAAAGGATCTAAATAGACACTTTCCAAAGAGGACATACAGACAATAAAAAAAAATAAAGATGACCAATACATATATGAAAAAAAAGTTCAATGTCACTAATCATCAGAAATAAGCAATTAAAACAATAATGAGGTATCACCTCACACCTGCCAGAATGGCTGCTATCAATAAAATCAACAAACAACGAGTGCTGGCGAGGATGTGGAGAAAAGGGAACCCTAGTACACTGCTGGTAGGAATGCAGACTGGGGCAGCCTATGGAAAACAGTATGGAGCTTCTCAAAAAATTAAAAATGGAACTGCTGATTGACGTAGCAATCCCACTTCTGGGAATATATCCTAAGTATCCTGAAACACCAATCAGAAAGTATATATGCACCCAACTGGTATGTTCATAGCAGTGCTATTTACAATAACTAAGTTCTGGATATAGCGCAAGTGCCCATCAGTAGATTATTAGATAAAAAAGATGTGGTACATTTACACAATGGAATACTATGTTTAAAAAGAAGAAGCTCTTACCCTTTGGGATAGCATGTATGGATCTGGAAATTATTATGCTAAGCGAAGTAATCCACTTAAAGAAAGACAAATATCACATGATCTCACCTATGTGTGGAATCTAATGAAGAAAATAAACTAATGAACAAAATAGGTCCAGAGGCCTGGATACGTAGAACAGAATGACAGATCTCAGAAGGAGGCGGGTGGAGAGGATGGGGGCGGCGGAGAGGGGATTAACTAAAGAACATCTACGCATATAGGCATAACCCATGGACACAGACAATAGTGTGGGGAAGGCCTGGGGTGGTGTGGGGGTTGGGTGGAGGGGGGCAAAGGGGTGAAAACGGGGGACATCTGTAATACTGACAATAAAAAATGTTATTTGTATTTTACCACAATTTAAAAAGAAATGAAAATACAGGTATATCAGGACATACACCTGAAAAACTGGATGCCTAGCCAAAGTGTAATACTCTACTGATTAAAAAATAACTCAGGAAAGAAAAAGGGAAGATAATGATCCCTCACACCCACCTCTACAAGATTCATAATACAGTTGTGAAAGTAAGACAGCAGGTAATCAAATGGATTGGCCATGAAGGGTAAGATTCAGGGGCCAGAGTGCATGGTAGGTACAGCCAGCAGTAGGAGGTCCAGAGGAGGCCCAGGGTGTGCAGCCTGGGAGGGTTTCCTCAGAGAGTGAATGCGGCCTGAGCCCTGCAGAATGAGAGGCATTCGCTTGAGAGGAAGACACTAGAGGCAGAGGTCCCTAGAGAGGCAGAGACTGGGACTGGAAGGAACAGGGCTCGTCCAAAGGGTAATGCCTTTGTGGGTTTGGAAGGACTGAGCCACAGAGGACCTGGGCTATTGCATGAAATGTGCTGGATGGGGAAGTGATGAAAGGTTTGCACTTAAGGAACAATCTGATAAAATGTGACTTTTCGGGAGATTAATTCTGACGTGGTGTGAGGGGAAAATGGAACCAGCATGACCACATCACCTGTCGACAGGTGGGAGATGCTTTCTGGGTCTTTCTCAGCCATTCGAATCAAAGAATCTTCTTTGTCGCTGCCCCTCAGAGCCAGTGACAAGTAGGGCATCGCTGTGGCTGAAGAAAGGATAGGTCTTTCACACCAATTACGCAGTTATTGTAAAATCTAGGCCTGGCTGATACGGCTCAGTGGTTGAACATCAAACTATGAACCAGGTCAGGGCACGTGCCCGGGTTGTGGGCTCTATCCCCAGTGGGGGGACGTGCAGGAGGCAGCCAATCAATGATTCTCTCCCATCATTGATATTTCCATCTCTCTCTCCCTCTCCCTTTCTCTTTGAAATCAATAAAAATATATTTTTTAAAAATCTAGGTAGGCTATGAGGCAGGCTAGCCTGGGGTGGGGGCTGAGGGATGGAAAGAAATGGAGAGGTGCTGAGAACTGCTCTTAAGACAGAGGGGGAGGGGAAGCCTTCCTAAAGAGAGTGGGTAAGGGAAGAATCAAAAAAGGCTTTGCACTTGCACTTGGTCTAGCAGTGTCTGGGGGTGCAGTAAGGACACCCACGAGGGGCTGGCACGATGCAATACACCAGAGGCTGAGCCGAGCACTCTGTGTAGAAGCGGTCGGGTCTGGAGGCAGACATGTGTAATCACCATATAGGACTGAACCGTCTCAGGTGAAAGCAAGGAGCAGGGGTGAGCTGACAGGGCAAACTGGAGGGAGGAGGGGGAGGGAGCTGGGAGGAGCTGGCAGAAGAGGCCTAAAACTGTGTCACCCAAACTTTGGTAAAGAAAATATGGTTTTCCAAAAGCTCTAGGGCAGTCTACTACTTCATGAAAACCTCAAAAAGTACATTTGGAAAGCAAATAGCCTCTTAATCTGTCTAAGGCTGGATTGTTATATATTGGG